>NW_026536133.1:0-65422 GCF_028551555.1 Melozone crissalis
TGTTCATGTGAATAGAAAAGGCAGGAGAGTGGTCAGGTACTGTTTTCTCTCAGTTGGCAAGCTGCGCACACAATCGCAGTGTTGTACAGCTTGTTTCATCACCTTTGCGAAGCTGCCGCTCTCTGCGGCTTCCGGAGACGAAGAAGCTGCTTCTTCGCGCAAAGACGATTCTGCTGCTCACAGTGCTCTGCGGTGTGTGCCTTCTGCCGAAAGAGGTCCGGGAGCGGTGCTTAGCTCTGCAGAGCACCGTACCTTCGTCTTTAGCCTCTCTTCTCGTCTACATCTTAGCAAAAAGCTTTTCCACTCTGTCTGGCAAGGAGAAACTGTGCCAGCACAGAAAACATCTCCCATCGTGTTCTAGAGGCTGCACGGAGGTCTGCCGAGTGTTTTGCAAGAAGAGAAAGAAAGTTGTCCAAAACAGCTTGCAATCGAATGTTCATGTGAATAGAAAAGGCAGGAGAGTGGTCAGGTACTGTTTTCTCTCAGTTGGGACGCTGCGCACACAATCGCAGTGTTGTACAGCTTCTTTCATCACCTTTGCAAAGTTGCCGCTCTCTCCGGCTCCCGGAGACGAAGAAGCTGCTTCTTCGCGCAAAGACGATTCTGCCGCTCACAGTGCTCTGCGGTGTGCGCCTTCTGCCGAAAGAGGCCCGGGAGCGGTGCTTAGCTCTGCAGAGCACCGTACCTTCGTCTTTAGCCTCTCTTCTCGTCTACATCTTAGCAAAAAGCTTTTCCACTCTGTCTGGCAAGGAGAAACTGTGCCAGCACAGAAAACATCTCCCATCGTGTTCTAGAGGCTGCACGCAGGTCTGCCGAGTGTTTTGCAAGAAGAGAAAGAAAGTTGTCCAAAACAGCTTGCAATCGAATGTTCATGTGAATAGAAAAGGCAGGAGAGTGGTCAGGTACTGTTTTCTCTCACTTGGCAAGCTGTGCACACAATCGCAGTGTTGTACAGCTTGTTACATCACCTTTGCCAAGTTGCCGCTCTCTCCGGCTCCCGGAGACGAAGAAGCTGCTTCTTCGCGCAAAGACGATTCTGCCACTCACAGTGCTCTGCGGTGTGCGCCTTCTGCCGAAAGAGCCCCGGGAGCTGTGCTTAGCTCTGAGAAGCACCATACGTGCTTCTTTAGCCTCTCTTCTCGTCTACATCTTAGCAAAAAGCTTTTCCACTCTGTCTGGCAAGGAGAAACTGTGCCAGCACAGAAAACATCTCCCATCGTCTTCTAGAGGCTGCACGGAGGTCTGCCGAGTGTTTTGCAAGAAGAGAAAGAAAGTTGTCCAAAACAGCTTGCAATCGAATGTTCATGTGATTACAAAAGGCAGGAGAGTGGTCAGGTACTGTTTACTCTCACTTGGCAAGCTGCGCACACAATCGCAGTCTTGTACAGCTTGTTTCATCACCTTTGCGAAGTTGCCGCTCTCTCCGGCTCCCGGAGACGAAGAAGCTGCTTCTTCGCGCAAAGACGATTCTGCCGCTCACAGTGCTCTGCGGTGTGCGCCTTCTGCCGAAAGAGGTCCGGGAGCGGTGCTTAGCTCTGCAGAGCACCGTACCTTCGTCTTTAGCCTCTCTTCTCGTCTACATCTTAGCAAAAAGCTTTTCCACTCTGTCTGGCAGGGAGAAACTGTGCCAGCACAAAAAACATCTCCCTGCGTGTTCTAGAGGCTGCACGCAGGTCTGCCGAGTGTTTTGCAAGAAGAGAAAGAAAGTTGTCCAAAACAGCTTGCAATCGAATGTTCATGTGATTACAAACGGCAGGAGAGTGGTCAGGTACTGTTTTCTCTCAGTTGGCAAGCTGCGCACACAATCGCAGTGTTGTACAGCTTGTTTCATCACCTTTGCGAAGTTGCCGCTCTCTCCGGCTCCCGGAGACGAAGAAGCTGCTTCTTCGCGCAAAGACGATTCTGCCGCTCACAGTGCTCTGCGGTGTGCGCCTTCTGCCGAAAGACGCCCGGGAGCGGTGCTTAGCTCTGCAGAGCACTGTACCTTCGTCTTTAGCCTCTCTTCTCGTCTACATCTTAGCAAAAAGCTTTTCCACTCTGTCTGGCAAGGAGAAACTGTGCCAGCACAGAAAACATCTCCCATCGTGTTCTAGAGGCTGCACGGAGGTCTGCCGAGTGTTTTGCAAGAAGAGAAAGAAAGTTGTCCAAAACAGCTTGCAATCGAATGTTCATGTGAATAGAAAAGGCAGGAGAGTGGTCAGGTACTGTTTTCTCTCAGTTGGCAAGCTGCGCACACAATCGCAGTGTTGTACAGCTTGTTTCATCACCTTTGCGAAGTTGCCGCTCTCTCCGGCTCCCGGAGACGAAGAAGCTGCTTCTTCGCGCAAAGACGATTCTGCCGCTCACAGTGCTCTGCGGTGTGCGCCTTCTGCCGAAAGACGCCCGGGAGCGGTGCTTAGCTCTGCAGAGCACCGTACCTTCGTCTTTAGTCTCTCTTCTCGTCTACATCTTAGCAAAAAGCTTTTCCACTCTGTCTGGCAAGGAGAAACTGTGCCAGCACAGAAAACATCTCCCATCGTGTTCTAGAGGCTGCACGCAGGTCTGCCGAGTGTTTTGCAAGAAGAGAAAGAAAGTTGTCCAAAACAGCTTGCAATCGAATGTTCATGTGAATAGAAAAGGCAGGAGAGTGGTGGGGTACTGTTTTCTCTCACTTGGAAAGCTGCGCATACAATCGCAGTGTTGTACAGCTTGTTTCATCACCTTTGCGAAGCTGCCGCTCTCTCCGGCTCCCGGAGACGAAGAAGCTGCTTCTTCGCGCAAAGACGATTCTGCCGCTCACAGTGCTCTGCTGTGTGCGCCTTCTGCCGAAAGAAGCCCGGGAGCGATGCTTAGCTCTGCAGAGCACTGTACCTTCGTCTTTAGCCTCTCTACTCGTCTACATCTTAGCAAAAAGCTTTTCCACTCTGTCTGGCAAGGAGAAACTGTGCCAGCACAGAAAACATCTCCCATCGTGTTCTAGAGGCTGCACGGAGGTCTGCCGAGTGTTTTGCAAGAAGAGAAAGAAAGTTGTCCAAAACAGCTTGCAATCGAATGTTCATGTGAATAGAAAAGGCAGGAGAGTGGTCAGGTACTGTTTTCTCTCAGTTGGCCCGCTGCGCATACAATCGCAGTGTTGTACAGCTTGTTTCATCACCTTTGCGAAGTTGCCGCTCTCTCCGGCTCCCGGAGACGAAGAAGCTGCTTCTTCGCCCAAAGACGATTCTGCCGCTCACAGTGCTCTGCGGTGTGCGCCTTCTGCCGAAAGACGCCCGGGAGCGGTGCTTAGCTCTGCAGAGCACCGTACCTTCGTCTTTAGCCTCTCTTCTCGTCTACATCTTAGCAAAAAGCTTTTCCACTCTGTCTGGCAAGGAGAAACTGTGCCAGCACAGAAAACATCTCCCATCGTGTTCTAGAGGCTGCACGGAGGTCTGCCGAGTGTTTTGCAAGAAGAGAAAGAAAGTTGTCCAAAACAGCTTCCAATCGAATGTTCATGTGAATAGAAAAGGCAGGAGAGTGGTCAGGTACTGTTTTCTCTCACTTGGCACGCTGCGCACACAATCGCAGTGTTGTACAGCTTGTTTCATCACCTTTGCGAAGTTGCCGCTCTCTCCGGCTCCCGGAGACGAAGAAGCTGCTTCTTCGCGCAAAGACGATTCTGCCGCTCACAGTGCTCTGCGGTGTGCGCCTTCTGCCGAAAGAGCCCCGGGAGCTGTGCTTAGCTCTGAGAAGCACCCTACGTGCTTCTTTAGCCTCTCTTCTCGTCTACATCTTAGCAAAAAGCTTTTCCACTCTGTCTGGCAAGGAGAAACTGTGCCAGCACAGAAAACATCTCCCATCGTCTTCTAGAGGCTGCACGGAGGTCTGCCGAGTGTTTTGCAAGAAGAGAAAGAAAGTTGTCCAAAACAGCTTGCAATCGAATGTTCATGTGAATAGAAAAGGCAGGAGAGTGGTCAGGTACTGTTTTCTCTCACTTGGCAAGCTGCGCACACAATCGCAGTGTTGTACAGCTTGTTTCATCACCTTTGACAAGTTGCCGCTCTCTCCGGCTCCCGGAGACGAAGAAGCTGCTTCTTCGCCGCAAAGACGATTCTGCCGCTCACAGTGCTCTGCGGTGTGCGCCTTCTGCCGAAAGAGGTCCGGGTGCGGTGCTTAGCTCTGCAGAGCACCGTACCTTCGTCTTTAGCCTCTCTTCTCGTCTACATCTTAGCAAAAAGCTTTTCCACTCTGTCTGGCAAGGAGAAACTGTGCCAGCACTGAAAACATCTCCCATCGTGTTCTAGAGGCTGCACGCAGGTCTGCCGAGTGTTTTGCAAGAAGAGAAAGAAAGTTGTCCAAAACAGCTTGCAATCGAATGTTCATGTGAATAGAAAAGGCAGGAGAGTGGTCAGGTACTGTTGTCTCTCAAGTGGCGAGCTGCGCACACAATCGCAGTGTTGTACAGCTTGTTTCATCACCTTTGCGAAGTTGCCGCTCTCTCCGGCTCCCGGAGACGAAGAAGCTGCTTCTTCGCGCAAAGACGATTCTGCCGCTCACAGTGCTCTGCGGTGTGCGCCTTCTGCCGAAAGAGGTCCGGGAGCGGTGCTTAGCTCTGCAGAGCACCGTACCTTCGTCTTTAGCCTCTCTTCTCGTCTACATCTTAGCAAAAAGCTTTTCCACTCTGTCTGGCAAGGAGAAACTGTGCCAGCACTGAAAACATCTCCCATCGTGTTCTAGAGGCTGCACGGAAGTCTGCCGAGTGTTTTGCAAGAAGAGAAAGAAAGTTGTCCAAAACAGCTTGCAATCGAATGTCATGTGAATAGAAAAGACAGGAGAGTGGTCAGGTACTGTTTTCTCTCAGTTGGGACGCTGCGCACACAATCGCAGTGTTGTACAGCTTGTTTCATCACCTTTGCGAAGTTGCCGCTCTCTCCGGCTCCCGGGGACGAAGAAGCTGCTTCTTCGCGCAAAGACGATTCTGCCGCTCACAGTGCTCTGCGGTGTGCGCCTTCTGCCGAAAGACGCCCGGGAGCGGTGCTTAGCTCTGCAGAGCACCGTACCTTCGTCTTTAGCCTCTCTTCTCGTCTACATCTTAGCAAAAAGCTTTTCCACTCTGTCTGGCAAGGAGAAACTGTGCCAGCACAGAAAACATCTCCCATCGTCTTCTAGAGGCTGCACGGAGGTCTGCCGAGTGTTTTGCAAGAAGAGAAAGAAAGTTGTCCAAAACAGCTTGCAATCGAATGTTCATGTGAATAGAAAAGGCAGGAGAGTGGTCAGGTACTGTTTTCTCTCAGTTGGCACGCTGCGCACACAATCGCAGTGTTGTACAGCTTGTTTCATCACCTTTGCGGAGTTGCCGCTCTCTCCGGCTCCCGGAGACGAAGAAGCTGCTTCTTCGCGCAAAGACGATTCTGCCGCTCACAGTGCTCTGCGGTGTGCGCCTTCTGCCGAAAGAGCCCCGGGAGCTGTGCTTAGCTCTGAGAAGCACCCTACGTGCTTCTTTAGCCTCTCTTCTCGTCTACATCTTAGCAAAAAGCTTTTCCACTCTGTCTGGCAAGGAGAAACTGTGCCAGCACAGAAAACATCTCCCATCGTGTTCTAGAGGCTGCACGCAGGTCTGCCGAGTGTTTTGCAAGAAGAGAAAGAAAGTTGTCCAAAACAGCTTGCAATCGAATGTTCATGTGAATAGAAAAGGCAGGAGAGTGGTCAGGTACTGTTTTCTCTCACTTGGCAAGCTGCGCACACAATCGCAGTGTTGTACAGCTTGTTTCATCACCTTTGACAAGTTGCCGCTCTCTCCGGCTCCCGGAGACGAAGAAGCTGCTTCTTCGCGCAAAGACGATTCTGCCGCTCACAGTGCTCTGCGGTGTGCGCCTTCTGCCGAAAGAGGTCCGGGTGCGGTGCTTAGCTCTGCAGAGCACCGTACCTTCGTCTTTAGCCTCTCTTCTCGTCTACATCTTAGCAAAAAGCTTTTCCACTCTGTCTGGCAAGGAGAAACTGTGCCAGCACAGAAAACATCTCCCATCGTGTTCTAGAGGCTGCACGCAGGTCTGCCGAGTGTTTTGCAAGAAGAGAAAGAAAGTTGTCCAAAACAGCTTGCAATCGAATGTTCATGTGAATAGAAAAGGCAGGAGAGTGGTCAGGTACTGTTTTCTCTCAAGTGGCGAGCTGCGCACACAATCGCAGTGTTGTACAGCTTGTTTCATCACCTTTGCGAAGTTGCCGCTCTCTCCGGCTCCCGGAGACGAAGAAGCTGCTTCTTCGCGCAAAGACGATTCTGCCGCTCACAGTGCTCTGCTGTGTGCGCCTTCTGCCGAAAGAAGCCCGGGAGCGGTGCTTAGCTCTGCAGAGCACCGTACCTTCGTCTTTAGCCTCTCTTCTCGTCTACATCTTAGCAAAAAGCTTTTCCACTCTGTCTGGCAAGGAGAAACTGTGCCAGCACAGAAAACATATGCCATCGTCTTCTAGAGGCTGCACGGAGGTCTGCCGAGTGTTTTGCAAGAAGAGAAAGAAAGTTGTCCAAAACAGCTTGCAATCGAATGTTCATGTGAATAGAAAAGGCAGGAGAGTGGTCAGGTACTGTTTTCTCTCACTTGGCAAGCTGCGCACACAATCGCAGTGTTGTACAGCTTGTTTCATCACCTTTGACAAGTTGCCGCTCTCTCCGGCTCCCGGAGACGAAGAAGCTGCTTCTTCGCGCAAAGACGATTCTGCCGCTCACAGTGCTCTGCGGTGTGCGCCTTCTGCCGAAAGTGGTCCGGGTGCGGTGCTTAGCTCTGCAGAGCACCGTACCTTCGTCTTTAGCCTCTCTTCTCGTCTACATCTTAGCAAAAAGCTTTTCCACTCTGTCTGGCAAGGAGAAACTGTGCCAGCACAAAAAACATCTCCCATCGTGTTCTAGAGGCTGCACGCAGGTCTGCCGAGTGTTTTGCAAGAAGAGAAAGAAAGTTGTCCAAAACAGCTTGCAATCGAATGTTCATGTGAATAGAAAAGGCAGGAGAGTGCTCAGGTACTGTTTTCTCTCAAGTGGCGAGCTGCACACACAATCGCAGTGTTGTACAGCTTGTTTCATCACCTTTGCGAAGTTGCCGCTCTCTCCGGCTCCCGGAGACGAAGAAGCTGCTTCTTCGCGCAAAGACAATTCTGCCGCTCACAGTGCTCTGCTGTGTGCGCCTTCTGCCGAAAGAAGCCCGGGAGCGGTGCTTAGCTCTGCAGAGCACTGTACCTTCGTCTTTAGCCTCTCTTCTCGTCTACATCTTAGCAAAAAGCTTTTCCACTCTGTCTGGCAAGGAGAAACTGTGCCAGCACAAAAAACATCTCCCATCGTGTTCTAGAGGCTGCACGGAGGTCTGCCGAGTGTTTTGCAAGAAGAGAAAGAAAGTTGTCCAAAACAGCTTCCAATCGAATGTTCATGTGAATAGAAAAGGCAGGAGAGTGGTCAGGTACTGTTTTCTCTCACTTGGACAGCTGCGCACACAATCGCAGTGTTGTACAGCTTGTTTCATCACCTTTGCGAAGTTGCCACTCTCTCCGGCTCCCGGAGACGAAGAAGCTGCTTCTTCGCGCAAAGACGATTCTGCCGCTCACAGTGCTCTGCGGTGTGCGCCTTCTGCCGAAAGACGCCCGGGAGCGGTGCTTAGCTCTGCAGAGCACCGTACCTTCGTCTTTAGCCTCTCTTCTCGTCTACATCTTAGCAAAAAGCTTTTCCACTCTGTCTGGCAGGGAGAAACTGTGCCAGCACAAAAAACATCTCCCATCGTGTTCTAGACGCTGCACGGAGGTCTGCCGAGTGTTTTGCAAGAAGAGAAAGAAAGTTGTCCAAAACAGCTTGCAATCGAATGTTCATGTGATTACAAAAGGCAGGAGAGTGGTCAGGTACTGTTTACTCTCACTTGGCAAGCTGCGCACACAATCGCAGTCTTGTACAGCTTGTTTCATCACCTTTGCGAAGTTGCCGCTCTCTCCGGCTCCCGGAGACGAAGAAGCTGCTTCTTCGCGCAAAGACGATTCTGCCGCTCACAGTGCTCTGCGGTGTGCGCCTTCTGCCGAAAGAGCCCCGGGAGCTGTGCTTAGCTCTGAGAAGCACCCTACGTGCTTCTTTAGCCTCTCTTCTCGTCTACATCTTAGCAAAAAGCTTTTCCACTCTGTCTGGCAAGGAGAAACTGTGCCAGCACAGAAAACATCTCCCATCGTCTTCTAGAGGCTGCACGGAGGTCTGCCGAGTGTTTTGCAAGAAGAGAAAGAAAGTTGTCCAAAACAGCTTGCAATCGAATGTTCATGTGAATAGAAAAGGCAGGAGAGTGGTCAGGTACTGTTTTCTCTCACTTGGCAAGCTGCGCACACAATCGCAGTGTTGTACAGCTTGTTTCATCACCTTTGACAAGTTGCCGCTCTCTCCGGCTCCCGGAGACGAAGAAGCTGCTTCTTCGCGCAAAGACGATTCTGCCGCTCACAGTGCTCTGCGGTGTGCGCCTTCTGCCGAAAGAGGTCCGGGTGCGGTGCTTAGCTCTGCAGAGCACCGTACCTTCGTCTTTAGCCTCTCTTCTCGTCTACATCTTAGCAAAAAGCTTTTCCACTCTGTCTGGCAAGGAGAAACTGTGCCAGCACTGAAAACATCTCCCATCGTGTTCTAGAGGCTGCACGCAGGTCTGCCGAGTGTTTTGCAAGAAGAGAAAGAAAGTTGTCCAAAACAGCTTGCAATCGAATGTTCATGTGAATAGAAAAGGCAGGAGAGTGGTCAGGTACTGTTGTCTCTCAAGTGGCGAGCTGCGCACACAATCGCAGTGTTGTACAGCTTGTTTCATCACCTTTGCGAAGTTGCCGCTCTCTCCGGCTCCCGGAGACGAAGAAGCTGCTTCTTCGCGCAAAGACGATTCTGCCGCTCACAGTGCTCTGCGGTGTGCGCCTTCTGCCGAAAGAGGTCCGGGAGCGGTGCTTAGCTCTGCAGAGCACCGTACCTTCGTCTTTAGCCTCTCTTCTCGTCTACATCTTAGCAAAAAGCTTTTCCACTCTGTCTGGCAAGGAGAAACTGTGCCAGCACAGAAAACATCTCCCATCGTGTTCTAGAGGCTGCACGGAAGTCTGCCGAGTGTTTTGCAAGAAGAGAAAGAAAGTTGTCCAAAACAGCTTGCAATCGAATGTTCATGTGAATAGAAAAGACAGGAGAGTGGTCAGGTACTGTTTTCTCTCAGTTGGGACGCTGCGCACACAATCGCAGTGTTGTACAGCTTGTTTCATCACCTTTGCGAAGTTGCCGCTCTCTCCGGCTCCCGGGGACGAAGAAGCTGCTTCTTCGCGCAAAGACGATTCTGCCGCTCACAGTGCTCTGCGGTGTGCGCCTTCTGCCGAAAGACGCCCGGGAGCGGTGCTTAGCTCTGCAGAGCACCGTACCTTCGTCTTTAGCCTCTCTTCTCGTCTACATCTTAGCAAAAAGCTTTTCCACTCTGTCTGGCAAGGAGAAACTGTGCCAGCACAGAAAACGTCTCCCATCGTCTTCTAGAGGCTGCACGGAGGTCTGCCGAGTGTTTTGCAAGAAGAGAAAGAAAGTTGTCCAAAACAGCTTGCAATCGAATGTTCATGTGAATAGAAAAGGCAGGAGAGTGGTCAGGTACTGTTTTCTCTCAGTTGGCACGCTGCGCACACAATCGCAGTGTTGTACAGCTTGTTTCATCACCTTTGCGGAGTTGCCGCTCTCTCCGGCTCCCGGAGACGAAGAAGCTGCTTCTTCGCGCAAAGACGATTCTGCCGCTCACAGTGCTCTGCGGTGTGCGCCTTCTGCCGAAAGAGCCCCGGGAGCTGTGCTTAGCTCTGAGAAGCACCCTACGTGCTTCTTTAGCCTCTCTTCTCGTCTACATCTTAGCAAAAAGCTTTTCCACTCTGTCTGGCAAGGAGAAACTGTGCCAGCACAGAAAACATCTCCCATCGTGTTCTAGAGGCTGCACGCAGGTCTGCCGAGTGTTTTGCAAGAAGAGAAAGAAAGTTGTCCAAAACAGCTTGCAATCGAATGTTCATGTGAATAGAAAAGGCAGGAGAGTGGTCAGGTACTGTTTTCTCTCACTTGGCAAGCTGCGCACACAATCGCAGTGTTGTACAGCTTGTTTCATCACCTTTGACAAGTTGCCGCTCTCTCCGGCTCCCGGAGACGAAGAAGCTGCTTCTTCGCGCAAAGACGATTCTGCCGCTCACAGTGCTCTGCGGTGTGCGCCTTCTGCCGAAAGAGGTCCGGGTGCGGTGCTTAGCTCTGCAGAGCACCGTACCTTCGTCTTTAGCCTCTCTTCTCGTCTACATCTTAGCAAAAAGCTTTTCCACTCTGTCTGGCAAGGAGAAACTGTGCCAGCACAGAAAACATCTCCCATCGTGTTCTAGAGGCTGCACGCAGGTCTGCCGAGTGTTTTGCAAGAAGAGAAAGAAAGTTGTCCAAAACAGCTTGCAATCGAATGTTCATGTGAATAGAAAAGGCAGGAGAGTGGTCAGGTACTGTTTTCTCTCAAGTGGCGAGCTGCGCACACAATCGCAGTGTTGTACAGCTTGTTTCATCACCTTTGCGAAGTTGCCGCTCTCTCCGGCTCCCGGAGACGAAGAAGCTGCTTCTTCGCGCAAAGACGATTCTGCCGCTCACAGTGCTCTGCTGTGTGCGCCTTCTGCCGAAAGAAGCCCGGGAGCGGTGCTTAGCTCTGCAGAGCACCGTACCTTCGTCTTTAGCCTCTCTTCTCGTCTACATCTTAGCAAAAAGCTTTTCCACTCTGTCTGGCAAGGAGAAACTGTGCCAGCACAGAAAACATCTCCCATCGTCTTCTAGAGGCTGCACGGAGGTCTGCCGAGTGTTTTGCAAGAAGAGAAAGAAAGTTGTCCAAAACAGCTTGCAATCGAATGTTCATGTGAATAGAAAAGGCAGGAGAGTGGTCAGGTACTGTTTTCTCTCAGTTGGCACGCTGCGCACACAATCGCAGTGTTGTACAGCTTGTTTCATCACCTTTGCGGAGTTGCCGCTCTCTCCGGCTCCCGGAGACGAAGAAGCTGCTTCTTCGCGCAAAGACGATTCTGCCGCTCACAGTGCTCTGCGGTGTGCGCCTTCTGCCGAAAGAGCCCCGGGAGCTGTGCTTAGCTCTGAGAAGCACCCTACGTGCTTCTTTAGCCTCTCTTCTCGTCTACATCTTAGCAAAAAGCTTTTCCACTCTGTCTGGCAAGGAGAAACTGTGCCAGCACAGAAAACATCTCCCATCGTGTTCTAGAGGCTGCACGCAGGTCTGCCGAGTGTTTTGCAAGAAGAGAAAGAAAGTTGTCCAAAACAGCTTGCAATCGAATGTTCATGTGAATAGAAAAGGCAGGAGAGTGGTCAGGTACTGTTTTCTCTCACTTGGCAAGCTGCGCACACAATCGCAGTGTTGTACAGCTTGTTTCATCACCTTTGACAAGTTGCCGCTCTCTCCGGCTCCCGGAGACGAAGAAGCTGCTTCTTCGCGCAAAGACGATTCTGCCGCTCACAGTGCTCTGCGGTGTGCGCCTTCTGCCGAAAGAGGTCCGGGTGCGGTGCTTAGCTCTGCAGAGCACCGTACCTTCGTCTTTAGCCTCTCTTCTCGTCTACATCTTAGCAAAAAGCTTTTCCACTCTGTCTGGCAAGGAGAAACTGTGCCAGCACAGAAAACATCTCCCATCGTGTTCTAGAGGCTGCACGCAGGTCTGCCGAGTGTTTTGCAAGAAGAGAAAGAAAGTTGTCCAAAACAGCTTGCAATCGAATGTTCATGTGAATAGAAAAGGCAGGAGAGTGGTCAGGTACTGTTTTCTCTCAAGTGGCGAGCTGCGCACACAATCGCAGTGTTGTACAGCTTGTTTCATCACCTTTGCGAAGTTGCCGCTCTCTCCGGCTCCCGGAGACGAAGAAGCTGCTTCTTCGCGCAAAGACGATTCTGCCGCTCACAGTGCTCTGCTGTGTGCGCCTTCTGCCGAAAGAAGCCCGGGAGCGATGCTTAGCTCTGCAGAGCACTGTACCTTCGTCTTTAGCCTCTCTACTCGTCTACATCTTAGCAAAAAGCTTTTACACTCTGTCTGGCAAGGAGAAACTGTGCCAGCACAAAAAACATCTCCCATCGTGTTCTAGAGGCTGCACGCAGGTCTGCCGAGTGTTTTGCAAGAAGAGAAAGAAAGTTGTCCAAAACAGCTTGCAATCTAATGTTCATGTGAATAGAAAAGGCAGGAGAGTGGTCAGGTACTGTTTTCTCTCAGTTAGTAAGCTGCGCACACAATCGCAGTGTTGTACAGCTTGTTTCATCACCTTTGCGAAGCTGCCGCTCTCTCCGGCTCCCGGAGACGAAGAAGCTGCTTCTTCGCGCAAAGACGATTCTGCCGCTCACAGTGCTCTGCGGTGTGCGCCTTCTGCCGAAAGAGGCCCGGGAGCTGTGCTTGGCTCTGAGAAGCACCATACGTGCTTCTTTAGCCTCTCTTCTCGTCTACATCTTAGCAAAAAGCTTTTCCACTCTGTCTGGCAAGGAGAAACTGTGCCAGCACAGAAAACATCTCCCATCGTGTTCTAGAGGCTGCACGGAGGTCTGCCGAGTGTTTTGCAAGAAGAGAAAGAAAGTTGTCCAAAACAGCTGCCAATCGAATGTTCATGTGAATAGAAAAGGCAGGAGAGTGGTCAGGTACTGTTTTCTCTCAGTTGGCAAGCTGCGCACACAATCGCAGTGTTGTACAGCTTGTTTCATCACCTTTGCCAAGTTGCCGCTCTCTCCGCCTCCCGGGGAGGAAGAAGCTGCTTCTTCGCGCAAAGACGATTCTGCCGCTCACAGTGCTCTGCGGTGTGCGCCTTCTGCCGAAAGACGCCCGGGAGCGGTGCTTAGCTCTGCAGAGCACCGTACCTTCGTCTTTAGCCTCTCTTCTCGTCTACATCTTAGCAAAAAGCTTTTCCACTCTGTCTGGCAAGGAGAAACTGTGCCAGCACAAAAAACATCTCCCATCGTGTTCTAGAGGCTGCACGGAGGTCTGCCGAGTGTTTTGCAAGAAGAGAAAGAAAGTTGTCCAAAACAGCTTGCAATCGAATGTTCATGTGAATAGAAAAGGCAGGAGAGTGGTCAGGTACTGTTTTCTCTCAGTTGGCAAGCTGCGCCCACAATCGCAGTGTTGTACAGCTTGTTTCATCACCTTTGCGAAGTTGCCGCTCTCTCCGGCTCCCGGAGACGAAGAAGCTGCTTCTTCGCGCAAAGACGATTCTGCCGCTCACAGTGCTCTGCGGTGTGCGCCTTCTGCCGAAAGACGCCCGGGAGCGGTGCTTAGCTCTGCAGAGCACCGTACCTTCGTCTTTAGCCTCTCTTCTCGTCTACATCTTAGCAAAAAGCTTTTCCACTCTGTCTGGCAAGGAGAAACTGTGCCTGCACAGAAAACATCTCCCATCGTCTTCTAGAGGCTCCACGGAGGTCTGCCGAGTGTTTTGCAAGAAGAGAAAGAAAGTTGTCCAAAACAGCTTGCAATCGAATGTTCATGTGAATAGAAAAGGCAGGAGAGTGGTCAGGTACTGTTTTCTCTCACTTGGCAAGCTGCGCACACAATCGCAGTGTTGTACAGCTTGTTTCATCACCTTTGCGGAGTTGCCGCTCTCTCCGGCTCTCGGAGACGAAGAAGCTGCTTCTTCGCGCAAAGACGATTCTGCCGCTCACAGTGCTCTGCGGTGTGCGCCTTCTGCCGAAAGAGGCCCGGGAGCTGTGCTTGGCTCTGAGAAGCACCATACGTGCTTCTTTAGCCGCTCTTCTCGTCTACATCTTAGCAAAAAGCTTTTCCACTCTGTCTGGCAAGGAGAAACTGTGCCAGCACAGAAAACATCTCCCATCGTGTTCTAGAGGCTGCACGGAGGTCTGCCGAGTGTTTTGCAAGAAGAGAAAGAAAGTTGTCCAAAACAGCTTGCAATCGAATGTTCATGTGAATAGAAAAGGCAGGAGAGTGGTCAGGTACTGTTTTCTCTCACTTGGCAAGCTGCGCACACAATCGCAGTGTTGTACAGCTTGTTTCATCACCTTTGCGAAGTTGCCGCTCTCTCCGGCTCCCGGAGACGAAGAAGCTGCTTCTTCGCGCAAAGACGATTCTGCCGCTCACAGTGCTCTGCGGTGTGCGCCTTCTGCCGAAAGAGGTCCGGGTGCGGTGCTTAGCTCTGCAGAGCACCGTAC
Organism: Melozone crissalis; assembly: GCF_028551555.1. Lineage (NCBI taxonomy): Eukaryota > Metazoa > Chordata > Aves > Passeriformes > Passerellidae > Melozone > Melozone crissalis. Next base: position 14,109 of record NW_026536133.1, read on the forward strand.
CTTCGTCTTTAGCCTCTCTTCTCGTCTACATCTTAGCAAAAAGCTTTTACACTCTGTCTGGCAAGGAGAAACTGTGCCAGCACAGAAAACATCTCCCATCGTGTTCTAGAGGCTGCACGCAGGTCTGCCGAGTGTTTTGCAAGAAGAGAAAGAAAGTTGTCCAAAACAGCTTCCAATCGAATGTTCATGTGAATAGAAAAGGCAGGAGAGTGGTCAGGTACTGTTTTCTCTCAAGTGGCGAGCTGCGCACACAATCGCAGTGTTGTACAGCTTGTTTCATCACCTTTGCGAAGTTGCCGCTCTCTCCGGCTCCCGGAGACGAAGAAGCTGCTTCTTCGCGCAAAGACGATTCTGCCGCTCACAGTGCTCTGCTGTGTGCGCCTTCTGCCGAAAGAAGCCCGGGAGCGGTGCTTAGCTCTGCAGAGCACCGTACCTTCGTCTTTAGCCTCTCTTCTCGTCTACATCTTAGCAAAAAGCTTTTCCACTCTGTCTGGCAAGGAGAAACTGTGCCAGCACAGAAAACATCTCCCATCGTCTTCTAGAGGCTCCACGGAGGTCTGCCGAGTGTTTTGCAAGAAGAGAAAGAAAGTTGTCCAAAATAGTTTGCAATCGAATGTTCATGTGAATAGAAAAGGCAGGAGAGTGGTCAGGTACTGTTTTCTCTCAGTTGGCACGCTGCGCACACAATCGCAGTGTTGTACAGCTTGTTTCATCACCTTTGCGAAGTTGCCGCTCTCTCCGGCTCCCAGAGACGAAGAAGCTGCTTCTTCTCGCAAAGACGATTCTGCCGCTCACAGTGCTCTGCGGTGTGCGCCTTCTGCCGAAAGACGCCCGGGAGCTGTGCTTAGCTCTGCAGAGCACCGTACCTTCGTCTTTAGCCTCTCTTCTCGTCTACATCTTAGCAAAAAGCTTTTCCACTCTGTCTGGCAAGGAGAAACTGTGCCAGCACAAAAAACATCTCCCATCGTGTTCTAGAGGCTGCACGCAGGTCTGCCGAGTGTTTTGCAAGAAGAGAAAGAAAGTTGTCCAAAACAGCTTGCAATCGAATGTTCATGTGAATAGAAAAGGCAGGAGAGTGCTCAGGTACTGTTTTCTCTCAAGTGGCGAGCTGCACACACAATCGCAGTGTTGTACAGCTTGTTTCATCACCTTTGCGAAGTTGCCGCTCTCTCCGGCTCCCGGAGACGAAGAAGCTGCTTCTTCGCGCAAAGACGATTCTGCCGCTCACAGTGCTCTGCAGTGTGCGCCTTCTGCCGAAAGAGCCCCGGGAGCTGTGCTTAGCTCTGAGAAGCACCATACGTGCTTCTTTAGCCTCTCTTCTCGTCTACATCTTAGCAAAAAGCTTTTCCACTCTGTCTGGCAAGGAGAAACTTTGCCAGCACAGAAAACATCTCCCATCGTGTTCTAGAGGCTGCACGGAGGTCTGCCGAGTGTTTTGCAAGAAGAGAAAGAAAGTTGTCCAAAACAGCTTGCAATCGAATGTTCATGTGAATAGAAAAGGCAGGAGAGTGGTCAGGTACTGTTTTCTCTCACTTGGCAAGCTGCGCACACAATCGCAGTGTTGTACAGCTTGTTTCATCACCTTTGCGAAGTTGCCGCTCTCTCCGGCTCCCGGAGACGAAGAAGCTGCTTCTTCGCGCAAAGACGATTCTGCCGCTCACAGTGCTCTGCGGTGTGCGCCTTCTGCCGAAAGAGGTCCGGGAGCGGTGCTTAGCTCTGCAGAGCACCGTACCTTCGTCTTTAGCCTCTCTTCTCGTCTACATCTTAGCAAAAAGCTTTTCCACTCTGTCTGGCAAGGAGAAACTGTGCCAGCACAGAAAACATCTCCCATCGTGTTCTAGAGGCTGCACGGAGGTCTGCCGAGTGTTTTGCAAGAAGAGAAAGAAAGTTGTCCAAAACAGCTTGCAATCGAATGTTCATGTGAATAGAAAAGGCAGGAGAGTTGTCAGGTACTGTTTTCTCTCAGTTGGCAAGCTGCGCACACAATCTCAGTGTTGTACAGCTTGTTTCACACCTTTGCGAAGCTGCCGCTCTCTCCGGCTCGGGGGACGAAGAAGCTGCTTCTTCGCGCAAAGACGATTCTGCCGCTCTCAGTGCTCTGCGGTGTGCGCCTTCTGCCGAAAGAGGTCCGGGAGCGGTGCTTAGCTCTGCAGAGCACCGTACCTTCGTCTTTAGCCTCTCTTCTCGTCTACATCTTAGCAAAAAGCTTTTCCACTCTGTCTGGCAAGGAGAAACTGTGCCAGCACAGAAAACATCTCCCATCGTGTTCTAGAGGCTGCACGCAGGTCTGCCGAGTGTTTTGCAAGAAGAGAAAGAAAGTTGTCCAAAACAGCTTGCAATCGAATGTTCATGTGAATAGAAAAGGCAGGAGAGTGGTCAGGTACTGTTTTCTCTCACTTGGCAAGCGGCGCACACAATCGCAGTGTTGTACAGCTTGTTTCATCACCTTTGCGAAGTTGCCGCTCTCTCCGGCTTCCGGAGACGAAGAAGCTGCTTCTTCGCGCAAAGACGATTCTGCCGCTCACAGTGCTCTGCGGTGTGCGCCTTCTGCCGAAAGAGGTCCGGGAGCTGTGCTTAGCTCTGAGAAGCACCATACGTGCTTCTTTAGCCTCTCTTCTCGTCTACATCTTAGCAAAAAGCTTTTCCACTCTGTCTGGCAAGGAGAAACTGTGCCAGCACAGAAAACATCTCCCATCGTGTTCTAGAGGCTGCACGGAGGTCTGCCGAGTGTTTTGCAAGAAGAGAAAGAAAGTTGTCCAAAACAGCTTGCAATCGAATGTTCATGTGAATAGAAAAGGCAGGAGAGTGGTCAGGTACTGTTTTCTCTCACTTGGCAAGCTGCGCACACAATCGCAGTGTTGTACAGCTTGTTTCATCACCTTTGCGAAGTTGCCGCTCTCTCCGGCTCCCGGAGACGAAGAAGCTGCTTCTTCGCGCAAAGACGATTCTGCCGCTCACAGTGCTCTGCGGTGTGCGCCTTCTGCCGAAAGAGGTCCGGGAGCGGTGCTTAGCTCTGCAGAGCACCGTACCTTCGTCTTTAGCCTCTCTTCTCGTCTACATCTTAGCAAAAAGCTTTTCCACTCTGTCTGGCAAGGAGAAACTGTGCCAGCACAGAAAACATCTCCCATCGTGTTCTAGAGGCTGCACGGAGGTCTGCCGAGTGTTTTGCAAGAAGAGAAAGAAAGTTGTCCAAAACAGCTTCCAATCGAATGTTCATGTGAATAGAAAAGGCAGGAGAGTTGTCAGGTACTGTTTTCTCTCAGTTGGCAAGATGCGCACACAATCTCAGTGTTGTACAGCTTGTTTCACACCTTTGCGAAGCTGCCGCTCTCTCCGGCTCCCGGAGACGAAGAAGCTGCTTCTTCGCGCAAAGACGATTCTGCCGCTCTCAGTGCTCTGCGGTGTGCGCCTTCTGCCGAAAGAGGTCCGGGAGCGGTGCTTAGCTCTGCAGAGCACCGTACCTTCGTCTTTAGCCTCTCTTCTCGTCTACATCTTAGCAAAAAGCTTTTCCACTCTGTCTGGCAAGGAGAAACTGTGCCAGCACAGAAAACATCTCCCATCGTGTTCTAGAGGCTGCACGCAGGTCTGCCGAGTGTTTTGCAAGAAGAGAAAGAAAGTTGTCCAAAACAGCTTGCAATCGAATGTTCATGTGAATAGAAAAGGCAGGAGAGTGGTCAGGTACTGTTTTCTCTCAGTTGGGACGCTGCGCACACAATCGCAGTGTTGTACAGCTTCTTTCATCACCTTTGCAAAGTTGCCGCTCTCTCCGGCTCCCGGAGACGAAGAAGCTGCTTCTTCGCGCAAAGACGATTCTGCCGCTCACAGTGCTCTGCGGTGTGCGCCTTCTGCCGAAAGAGGCCCGGGAGCGGTGCTTAGCTCTGCAGAGCACCGTACCTTCGTCTTTAGCCTCTCTTCTCGTCTACATCTTAGCAAAAAGCTTTTCCACTCTGTCTGGCAAGGAGAAACTGTGCCAGCACAGAAAACATCTCCCATCGTGTTCTAGAGGCTGCACGCAGGTCTGCCGAGTGTTTTGCAAGAAGAGAAAGAAAGTTGTCCAAAACAGCTTGCAATCGAATGTTCATGTGAATAGAAAAGGCAGGAGAGTGGTCAGGTACTGTTTTCTCTCACTTGGCAAGCTGTGCACACAATCGCAGTGTTGTACAGCTTGTTACATCACCTTTGACAAGTTGCCGCTCTCTCCGGCTCCCGGAGACGAAGAAGCTGCTTCTTCGCGCAAAGACGATTCTGCCACTCACAGTGCTCTGCGGTGTGCGCCTTCTGCCGAAAGAGCCCCGGGAGCTGTGCTTAGCTCTGAGAAGCACCATACGTGCTTCTTTAGCCTCTCTTCTCGTCTACATCTTAGCAAAAAGCTTTTCCACTCTGTCTGGCAAGGAGAAACTGTGCCAGCACAGAAAACATCTCCCATCGTCTTCTAGAGGCTGCACGGAGGTCTGCCGAGTGTTTTGCAAGAAGAGAAAGAAAGTTGTCCAAAACAGCTTGCAATCGAATGTTCAAGTGAATAGAAAAGGCAGGAGAGTGGTCAGGTACTGTTTTCTCTCAGTTGGCAAGCTGCGCACACAATCGCAGTGTTGTACAGCTTGTTTCACACCTTTGCGAAGCTGCCGCTCTCTCCGGCTCCCGGAGACGAAGAAGCTGCTTCTTCGCGCAAAGACGATTCTGCCGCTCACAGTGCTCTGCGGTGTGCGCCTTCTGCCGAAAGAGGTCCGGGAGCGGTGCTTAGCTCTGCAGAGCACCGTACCTTCGTCTTTAGCCTCTCTTCTCGTCTACATCTTAGCAAAAAGCTTTTCCACTCTGTCTGGCAAGGAGAAACTGTGCCAGCACAGAAAACATCTCCCATCGTCTTCTAGAGGCTCCACGGAGGTCTGCCGAGTGTTTTGCAAGAAGAGAAAGAAAGTTGTCCAAAATAGTTTGCAATCGAATGTTCATGTGAATAGAAAAGGCAGGAGAGTGGTCAGGTACTGTTTTCTCTCAGTTGGGACGCTGCGCACACAATCGCAGTGTTGTACAGCTTGTTTCATCACCTTTGCGAAGTTTCCACTCTCTCCGGCTCCCGGAGACGAAGAAGCTGCTTCTTCGCGCAAAGACGATTCTGCCGCTCACAGTGCTCTGCGGTGTGCGCCTTCTGCCGAAAGAGGTCCGGGAGCGGTGCTTAGCTCTGCAGAGCACCGTACCTTCGTCTTTAGCCTCTCTTCTCGTCTACATCTTAGCAAAAAGCTTTTCCACTCTGTCTGGCAAGGAGAAACTGTGCCAGCACAGAAAACATCTCCCATCGTGTTCTAGAGGCTGCACGGAGGTCTGCCGAGTGTTTTGCAAGAAGAGAAAGAAAGTTGTCCAAAACAGCTTGCAATCGAATGTTCATGTGAATAGAAAAGGCAGGAGAGTGGTCAGGTACTGTTTTCTCTCAGTTGGCACGCTGCGCACACAATCGCAGTGTTGTACAGCTTGTTTCATCACCTTTGCGAAGTTGCCGCTCTCTCCGGCTCCCGGAGACGAAGAAGCTGCTTCTTCTCGCAAAGACGATTCTGCCGCTCACAGTGCTCTGCGGTGTGCGCCTTCTGCCGAAAGACGCCCGGGAGCTGTGCTTAGCTCTGCAGAGCACCGTACCTTCGTCTTTAGCCTCTCTTCTCGTCTACATCTTAGCAAAAAGCTTTTCCACTCTGTCTGGCAAGGAGAAACTGTGCCAGCACAAAAAACATCTCCCATCGTGTTCTAGAGGCTGCACGCAGGTCTGCCGAGTGTTTTGCAAGAAGAGAAAGAAAGTTGTCCAAAACAGCTTGCAATCGAATGTTCATGTGAATAGAAAAGGCAGGAGAGTGGTCAGGTACTGTTTTCTCTCAAGTGGCGAGCTGCACACACAATCGCAGTGTTGTACAGCTTGTTTCATCACCTTTGCGAAGTTGCCGCTCTCTCCGGCTCCCGGAGACGAAGAAGCTGCTTCTTCGCGCAAAGACGATTCTGCCGCTCACAGTGCTCTGCAGTGTGCGCCTTCTGCCGAAAGAGCCCCGGGAGCTGTGCTTAGCTCTGAGAAGCACCATACGTGCTTCTTTAGCCTCTCTTCTCGTCTACATCTTAGCAAAAAGCTTTTCCACTCTGTCTGGCAAGGAGAAACTGTGCCAGCACAGAAAACATCTCCCATCGTGTTCTAGAGGCTGCACGGAGGTCTGCCGAGTGTTTTGCAAGAAGAGAAAGAAAGTTGTCCAAAACAGCTTGCAATCGAATGTTCATGTGAATAGAAAAGGCAGGAGAGTGGTCAGGTACTGTTTTCTCTCACTTGGCAAGCTGCGCACACAATCGCAGTGTTGTACAGCTTGTTTCATCACCTTTGCCAAGTTGCCGCTCTCTCCGGCTCCCGGAGACGAAGAAGCTGCTTCTTCGCGCAAAGACGATTCTGCCGCTCACAGTGCTCTGCGGTGTGCGCCTTCTGCCGAAAGAGGTCCGGGTGCGGTGCTTAGCTCTGCAGAGCACCGTACCTTCGTCTTTAGCCTCTCTTCTCGTCTACATCTTAGCAAAAAGCTTTTCCACTCTGTCTGGCAAGGAGAAACTGTGCCAGCACAGAAAACATCTCCCATCGTGTTCTAGAGGCTGCACGGAGGTCTGCCGAGTGTTTTGCAAGAAGAGAAAGAAAGTTGTCCAAAACAGCTTCCAATCGAATGTTCATGTGAATAGAAAAGGCAGGAGAGTTGTCAGGTACTGTTTTCTCTCAGTTGGCAAGATGCGCACACAATCTCAGTGTTGTACAGCTTGTTTCACACCTTTGCGAAGCTGCCGCTCTCTCCGGCTCCCGGAGACGAAGAAGCTGCTTCTTCGCGCAAAGACGATTCTGCCGCTCTCAGTGCTCTGCGGTGTGCGCCTTCTGCCGAAAGAGGTCCGGGAGCGGTGCTTAGCTCTGCAGAGCACCGTACCTTCGTCTTTAGCCTCTCTTCTCGTCTACATCTTAGCAAAAAGCTTTTCCACTCTGTCTGGCAAGGAGAAACTGTGCCAGCACAGAAAACATCTCCCATCGTGTTCTAGAGGCTGCACGCAGGTCTGCCGAGTGTTTTGCAAGAAGAGAAAGAAAGTTGTCCAAAACAGCTTGCAATCGAATGTTCATGTGAATAGAAAAGGCAGGAGAGTGGTCAGGTACTGTTTTCTCTCACTTGGCAAGCGGCGCACACAATCGCAGTGTTGTACAGCTTGTTTCATCACCTTTGCGAAGTTGCCGCTCTCTCCGGCTTCCGGAGACGAAGAAGCTGCTTCTTCGCGCAAAGGCGATTCTGCCGCTCACAGTGCTCTGCAGTGTGTGTCTTCTGCCGAAAGAGGCCCGGGAGCTGTGCTTAGCTCTGCAGAGCACCATACCTGCTTCTTTAGCCTCTCTTCTCGTCTACATCTTAGCAAAAAGCTTTTCCACTCTGTCTGGCAAGGAGAAACTGTGCCAGCACAAAAAACATCTCCCATCGTGTTCTAGAGGCTGCACGCAGGTCTGCCGAGTGTTTTGCAAGAAGAGAAAGAAAGTTGTCCAAAACAGCTTCCAATCGAATGTTCATGTGAATAGAAAAGGCAGGAGAGTGGTCAGGTACTGTTTTCTCTCAGTTGGCAAGCTGCGCACACAATCGCAGTGTTGTACAGCTTGTTTCATCACCTTTGCGAAGCTGCCGCTCTCTGCGGCTTCCGGAGACGAAGAAGCTGCTTCTTCGCGCAAAGACGATTCTGCTGCTCACAGTGCTCTGCGGTGTGTGCCTTCTGCCGAAAGAGGTCCGGGAGCGGTGCTTAGCTCTGCAGAGCACCGTACCTTCGTCTTTAGCCTCTCTTCTCGTCTACATCTTAGCAAAAAGCTTTTCCACTCTGTCTGGCAAGGAGAAACTGTGCCAGCACAGAAAACATCTCCCATCGTGTTCTAGAGGCTGCACGGAGGTCTGCCGAGTGTTTTGCAAGAAGAGAAAGAAAGTTGTCCAAAACAGCTTGCAATCGAATGTTCATGTGAATAGAAAAGGCAGGAGAGTGGTCAGGTACTGTTTTCTCTCAGTTGGGACGCTGCGCACACAATCGCAGTGTTGTACAGCTTCTTTCATCACCTTTGCAAAGTTGCCGCTCTCTCCGGCTCCCGGAGACGAAGAAGCTGCTTCTTCGCGCAAAGACGATTCTGCCGCTCACAGTGCTCTGCGGTGTGCGCCTTCTGCCGAAAGAGGCCCGGGAGCGGTGCTTAGCTCTGCAGAGCACCGTACCTTCGTCTTTAGCCTCTCTTCTCGTCTACATCTTAGCAAAAAGCTTTTCCACTCTGTCTGGCAAGGAGAAACTGTGCCAGCACAGAAAACATCTCCCATCGTGTTCTAGAGGCTGCACGCAGGTCTGCCGAGTGTTTTGCAAGAAGAGAAAGAAAGTTGTCCAAAACAGCTTGCAATCGAATGTTCATGTGAATAGAAAAGGCAGGAGAGTGGTCAGGTACTGTTTTCTCTCACTTGGCAAGCTGTGCACACAATCGCAGTGTTGTACAGCTTGTTACATCACCTTTGCCAAGTTGCCGCTCTCTCCGGCTCCCGGAGACGAAGAAGCTGCTTCTTCGCGCAAAGACGATTCTGCCACTCACAGTGCTCTGCGGTGTGCGCCTTCTGCCGAAAGAGCCCCGGGAGCTGTGCTTAGCTCTGAGAAGCACCATACGTGCTTCTTTAGCCTCTCTTCTCGTCTACATCTTAGCAAAAAGCTTTTCCACTCTGTCTGGCAAGGAGAAACTGTGCCAGCACAGAAAACATCTCCCATCGTCTTCTAGAGGCTGCACGGAGGTCTGCCGAGTGTTTTGCAAGAAGAGAAAGAAAGTTGTCCAAAACAGCTTGCAATCGAATGTTCATGTGATTACAAAAGGCAGGAGAGTGGTCAGGTACTGTTTACTCTCACTTGGCAAGCTGCGCACACAATCGCAGTCTTGTACAGCTTGTTTCATCACCTTTGCGAAGTTGCCGCTCTCTCCGGCTCCCGGAGACGAAGAAGCTGCTTCTTCGCGCAAAGACGATTCTGCCGCTCACAGTGCTCTGCGGTGTGCGCCTTCTGCCGAAAGAGGTCCGGGAGCGGTGCTTAGCTCTGCAGAGCACCGTACCTTCGTCTTTAGCCTCTCTTCTCGTCTACATCTTAGCAAAAAGCTTTTCCACTCTGTCTGGCAGGGAGAAACTGTGCCAGCACAAAAAACATCTCCCTGCGTGTTCTAGAGGCTGCACGCAGGTCTGCCGAGTGTTTTGCAAGAAGAGAAAGAAAGTTGTCCAAAACAGCTTGCAATCGAATGTTCATGTGATTACAAACGGCAGGAGAGTGGTCAGGTACTGTTTTCTCTCAGTTGGCAAGCTGCGCACACAATCGCAGTGTTGTACAGCTTGTTTCATCACCTTTGCGAAGTTGCCGCTCTCTCCGGCTCCCGGAGACGAAGAAGCTGCTTCTTCGCGCAAAGACGATTCTGCCGCTCACAGTGCTCTGCGGTGTGCGCCTTCTGCCGAAAGACGCCCGGGAGCGGTGCTTAGCTCTGCAGAGCACTGTACCTTCGTCTTTAGCCTCTCTTCTCGTCTACATCTTAGCAAAAAGCTTTTCCACTCTGTCTGGCAAGGAGAAACTGTGCCAGCACAGAAAACATCTCCCATCGTGTTCTAGAGGCTGCACGGAGGTCTGCCGAGTGTTTTGCAAGAAGAGAAAGAAAGTTGTCCAAAACAGCTTGCAATCGAATGTTCATGTGAATAGAAAAGGCAGGAGAGTGGTCAGGTACTGTTTTCTCTCAGTTGGCAAGCTGCGCACACAATCGCAGTGTTGTACAGCTTGTTTCATCACCTTTGCGAAGTTGCCGCTCTCTCCGGCTCCCGGAGACGAAGAAGCTGCTTCTTCGCGCAAAGACGATTCTGCCGCTCACAGTGCTCTGCGGTGTGCGCCTTCTGCCGAAAGACGCCCGGGAGCGGTGCTTAGCTCTGCAGAGCACCGTACCTTCGTCTTTAGTCTCTCTTCTCGTCTACATCTTAGCAAAAAGCTTTTCCACTCTGTCTGGCAAGGAGAAACTGTGCCAGCACAGAAAACATCTCCCATCGTGTTCTAGAGGCTGCACGCAGGTCTGCCGAGTGTTTTGCAAGAAGAGAAAGAAAGTTGTCCAAAACAGCTTGCAATCGAATGTTCATGTGAATAGAAAAGGCAGGAGAGTGGTGGGGTACTGTTTTCTCTCACTTGGAAAGCTGCGCATACAATCGCAGTGTTGTACAGCTTGTTTCATCACCTTTGCGAAGCTGCCGCTCTCTCCGGCTCCCGGAGACGAAGAAGCTGCTTCTTCGCGCAAAGACGATTCTGCCGCTCACAGTGCTCTGCTGTGTGCGCCTTCTGCCGAAAGAAGCCCGGGAGCGATGCTTAGCTCTGCAGAGCACTGTACCTTCGTCTTTAGCCTCTCTACTCGTCTACATCTTAGCAAAAAGCTTTTCCACTCTGTCTGGCAAGGAGAAACTGTGCCAGCACAGAAAACATCTCCCATCGTGTTCTAGAGGCTGCACGGAGGTCTGCCGAGTGTTTTGCAAGAAGAGAAAGAAAGTTGTCCAAAACAGCTTGCAATCGAATGTTCATGTGAATAGAAAAGGCAGGAGAGTGGTCAGGTACTGTTTTCTCTCAGTTGGCCCGCTGCGCATACAATCGCAGTGTTGTACAGCTTGTTTCATCACCTTTGCGAAGTTGCCGCTCTCTCCGGCTCCCGGAGACGAAGAAGCTGCTTCTTCGCGCAAAGACGATTCTGCCGCTCACAGTGCTCTGCGGTGTGCGCCTTCTGCCGAAAGACGCCCGGGAGCGGTGCTTAGCTCTGCAGAGCACCGTACCTTCGTCTTTAGCCTCTCTTCTCGTCTACATCTTAGCAAAAAGCTTTTCCACTCTGTCTGGCAAGGAGAAACTGTGCCAGCACAGAAAACATCTCCCATCGTGTTCTAGAGGCTGCACGGAGGTCTGCCGAGTGTTTTGCAAGAAGAGAAAGAAAGTTGTCCAAAACAGCTTCCAATCGAATGTTCATGTGAATAGAAAAGGCAGGAGAGTGGTCAGGTACTGTTTTCTCTCACTTGGCACGCTGCGCACACAATCGCAGTGTTGTACAGCTTGTTTCATCACCTTTGCGAAGTTGCCGCTCTCTCCGGCTCCCGGAGACGAAGAAGCTGCTTCTTCGCGCAAAGACGATTCTGCCGCTCACAGTGCTCTGCGGTGTGCGCCTTCTGCCGAAAGAGCCCCGGGAGCTGTGCTTAGCTCTGAGAAGCACCCTACGTGCTTCTTTAGCCTCTCTTCTCGTCTACATCTTAGCAAAAAGCTTTTCCACTCTGTCTGGCAAGGAGAAACTGTGCCAGCACAGAAAACATCTCCCATCGTCTTCTAGAGGCTGCACGGAGGTCTGCCGAGTGTTTTGCAAGAAGAGAAAGAAAGTTGTCCAAAACAGCTTGCAATCGAATGTTCATGTGAATAGAAAAGGCAGGAGAGTGGTCAGGTACTGTTTTCTCTCACTTGGCAAGCTGCGCACACAATCGCAGTGTTGTACAGCTTGTTTCATCACCTTTGACAAGTTGCCGCTCTCTCCGGCTCCCGGAGACGAAGAAGCTGCTTCTTCGCGCAAAGACGATTCTGCCGCTCACAGTGCTCTGCGGTGTGCGCCTTCTGCCGAAAGAGGTCCGGGTGCGGTGCTTAGCTCTGCAGAGCACCGTACCTTCGTCTTTAGCCTCTCTTCTCGTCTACATCTTAGCAAAAAGCTTTTCCACTCTGTCTGGCAAGGAGAAACTGTGCCAGCACTGAAAACATCTCCCATCGTGTTCTAGAGGCTGCACGCAGGTCTGCCGAGTGTTTTGCAAGAAGAGAAAGAAAGTTGTCCAAAACAGCTTGCAATCGAATGTTCATGTGAATAGAAAAGGCAGGAGAGTGGTCAGGTACTGTTGTCTCTCAAGTGGCGAGCTGCGCACACAATCGCAGTGTTGTACAGCTTGTTTCATCACCTTTGCGAAGTTGCCGCTCTCTCCGGCTCCCGGAGACGAAGAAGCTGCTTCTTCGCGCAAAGACGATTCTGCCGCTCACAGTGCTCTGCGGTGTGCGCCTTCTGCCGAAAGAGGTCCGGGAGCGGTGCTTAGCTCTGCAGAGCACCGTACCTTCGTCTTTAGCCTCTCTTCTCGTCTACATCTTAGCAAAAAGCTTTTCCACTCTGTCTGGCAAGGAGAAACTGTGCCAGCACTGAAAACATCTCCCATCGTGTTCTAGAGGCTGCACGGAAGTCTGCCGAGTGTTTTGCAAGAAGAGAAAGAAAGTTGTCCAAAACAGCTTGCAATCGAATGTTCATGTGAATAGAAAAGACAGGAGAGTGGTCAGGTACTGTTTTCTCTCAGTTGGGACGCTGCGCACACAATCGCAGTGTTGTACAGCTTGTTTCATCACCTTTGCGAAGTTGCCGCTCTCTCCGGCTCCCGGGGACGAAGAAGCTGCTTCTTCGCGCAAAGACGATTCTGCCGCTCACAGTGCTCTGCGGTGTGCGCCTTCTGCCGAAAGACGCCCGGGAGCGGTGCTTAGCTCTGCAGAGCACCGTACCTTCGTCTTTAGCCTCTCTTCTCGTCTACATCTTAGCAAAAAGCTTTTCCACTCTGTCTGGCAAGGAGAAACTGTGCCAGCACAGAAAACATCTCCCATCGTCTTCTAGAGGCTGCACGGAGGTCTGCCGAGTGTTTTGCAAGAAGAGAAAGAAAGTTGTCCAAAACAGCTTGCAATCGAATGTTCATGTGAATAGAAAAGGCAGGAGAGTGGTCAGGTACTGTTTTCTCTCAGTTGGCACGCTGCGCACACAATCGCAGTGTTGTACAGCTTGTTTCATCACCTTTGCGGAGTTGCCGCTCTCTCCGGCTCCCGGAGACGAAGAAGCTGCTTCTTCGCGCAAAGACGATTCTGCCGCTCACAGTGCTCTGCGGTGTGCGCCTTCTGCCGAAAGAGCCCCGGGAGCTGTGCTTAGCTCTGAGAAGCACCCTACGTGCTTCTTTAGCCTCTCTTCTCGTCTACATCTTAGCAAAAAGCTTTTCCACTCTGTCTGGCAAGGAGAAACTGTGCCAGCACAGAAAACATCTCCCATCGTGTTCTAGAGGCTGCACGCAGGTCTGCCGAGTGTTTTGCAAGAAGAGAAAGAAAGTTGTCCAAAACAGCTTGCAATCGAATGTTCATGTGAATAGAAAAGGCAGGAGAGTGGTCAGGTACTGTTTTCTCTCACTTGGCAAGCTGCGCACACAATCGCAGTGTTGTACAGCTTGTTTCATCACCTTTGACAAGTTGCCGCTCTCTCCGGCTCCCGGAGACGAAGAAGCTGCTTCTTCGCGCAAAGACGATTCTGCCGCTCACAGTGCTCTGCGGTGTGCGCCTTCTGCCGAAAGAGGTCCGGGTGCGGTGCTTAGCTCTGCAGAGCACCGTACCTTCGTCTTTAGCCTCTCTTCTCGTCTACATCTTAGCAAAAAGCTTTTCCACTCTGTCTGGCAAGGAGAAACTGTGCCAGCACAGAAAACATCTCCCATCGTGTTCTAGAGGCTGCACGCAGGTCTGCCGAGTGTTTTGCAAGAAGAGAAAGAAAGTTGTCCAAAACAGCTTGCAATCGAATGTTCATGTGAATAGAAAAGGCAGGAGAGTGGTCAGGTACTGTTTTCTCTCAAGTGGCGAGCTGCGCACACAATCGCAGTGTTGTACAGCTTGTTTCATCACCTTTGCGAAGTTGCCGCTCTCTCCGGCTCCCGGAGACGAAGAAGCTGCTTCTTCGCGCAAAGACGATTCTGCCGCACACAGTGCTCTGCTGTGTGCGCCTTCTGCCGAAAGAAGCCCGGGAGCGGTGCTTAGCTCTGCAGAGCACCGTACCTTCGTCTTTAGCCTCTCTTCTCGTCTACATCTTAGCAAAAAGCTTTTCCACTCTGTCTGGCAAGGAGAAACTGTGCCAGCACAGAAAACATATGCCATCGTCTTCTAGAGGCTGCACGGAGGTCTGCCGAGTGTTTTGCAAGAAGAGAAAGAAAGTTGTCCAAAACAGCTTGCAATCGAATGTTCATGTGAATAGAAAAGGCAGGAGAGTGGTCAGGTACTGTTTTCTCTCACTTGGCAAGCTGCGCACACAATCGCAGTGTTGTACAGCTTGTTTCATCACCTTTGACAAGTTGCCGCTCTCTCCGGCTCCCGGAGACGAAGAAGCTGCTTCTTCGCGCAAAGACGATTCTGCCGCTCACAGTGCTCTGCGGTGTGCGCCTTCTGCCGAAAGTGGTCCGGGTGCGGTGCTTAGCTCTGCAGAGCACCGTACCTTCGTCTTTAGCCTCTCTTCTCGTCTACATCTTAGCAAAAAGCTTTTCCACTCTGTCTGGCAAGGAGAAACTGTGCCAGCACAAAAAACATCTCCCATCGTGTTCTAGAGGCTGCACGCAGGTCTGCCGAGTGTTTTGCAAGAAGAGAAAGAAAGTTGTCCAAAACAGCTTGCAATCGAATGTTCATGTGAATAGAAAAGGCAGGAGAGTGCTCAGGTACTGTTTTCTCTCAAGTGGCGAGCTGCACACACAATCGCAGTGTTGTACAGCTTGTTTCATCACCTTTGCGAAGTTGCCGCTCTCTCCGGCTCCCGGAGACGAAGAAGCTGCTTCTTCGCGCAAAGACAATTCTGCCGCTCACAGTGCTCTGCTGTGTGCGCCTTCTGCCGAAAGAAGCCCGGGAGCGGTGCTTAGCTCTGCAGAGCACTGTACCTTCGTCTTTAGCCTCTCTTCTCGTCTACATCTTAGCAAAAAGCTTTTCCACTCTGTCTGGCAAGGAGAAACTGTGCCAGCACAAAAAACATCTCCCATCGTGTTCTAGAGGCTGCACGGAGGTCTGCCGAGTGTTTTGCAAGAAGAGAAAGAAAGTTGTCCAAAACAGCTTCCAATCGAATGTTCATGTGAATAGAAAAGGCAGGAGAGTGGTCAGGTACTGTTTTCTCTCACTTGGACAGCTGCGCACACAATCGCAGTGTTGTACAGCTTGTTTCATCACCTTTGCGAAGTTGCCACTCTCTCCGGCTCCCGGAGACGAAGAAGCTGCTTCTTCGCGCAAAGACGATTCTGCCGCTCACAGTGCTCTGCGGTGTGCGCCTTCTGCCGAAAGACGCCCGGGAGCGGTGCTTAGCTCTGCAGAGCACCGTACCTTCGTCTTTAGCCTCTCTTCTCGTCTACATCTTAGCAAAAAGCTTTTCCACTCTGTCTGGCAGGGAGAAACTGTGCCAGCACAAAAAACATCTCCCATCGTGTTCTAGACGCTGCACGGAGGTCTGCCGAGTGTTTTGCAAGAAGAGAAAGAAAGTTGTCCAAAACAGCTTGCAATCGAATGTTCATGTGATTACAAAAGGCAGGAGAGTGGTCAGGTACTGTTTACTCTCACTTGGCAAGCTGCGCACACAATCGCAGTCTTGTACAGCTTGTTTCATCACCTTTGCGAAGTTGCCGCTCTCTCCGGCTCCCGGAGACGAAGAAGCTGCTTCTTCGCGCAAAGACGATTCTGCCGCTCACAGTGCTCTGCGGTGTGCGCCTTCTGCCGAAAGAGCCCCGGGAGCTGTGCTTAGCTCTGAGAAGCACCCTACGTGCTTCTTTAGCCTCTCTTCTCGTCTACATCTTAGCAAAAAGCTTTTCCACTCTGTCTGGCAAGGAGAAACTGTGCCAGCACAGAAAACATCTCCCATCGTCTTCTAGAGGCTGCACGGAGGTCTGCCGAGTGTTTTGCAAGAAGAGAAAGAAAGTTGTCCAAAACAGCTTGCAATCGAATGTTCATGTGAATAGAAAAGGCAGGAGAGTGGTCAGGTACTGTTTTCTCTCACTTGGCAAGCTGCGCACACAATCGCAGTGTTGTACAGCTTGTTTCATCACCTTTGACAAGTTGCCGCTCTCTCCGGCTCCCGGAGACGAAGAAGCTGCTTCTTCGCGCAAAGACGATTCTGCCGCTCACAGTGCTCTGCGGTGTGCGCCTTCTGCCGAAAGAGGTCCGGGTGCGGTGCTTAGCTCTGCAGAGCACCGTACCTTCGTCTTTAGCCTCTCTTCTCGTCTACATCTTAGCAAAAAGCTTTTCCACTCTGTCTGGCAAGGAGAAACTGTGCCAGCACTGAAAACATCTCCCATCGTGTTCTAGAGGCTGCACGCAGGTCTGCCGAGTGTTTTGCAAGAAGAGAAAGAAAGTTGTCCAAAACAGCTTGCAATCGAATGTTCATGTGAATAGAAAAGGCAGGAGAGTGGTCAGGTACTGTTGTCTCTCAAGTGGCGAGCTGCGCACACAATCGCAGTGTTGTACAGCTTGTTTCATCACCTTTGCGAAGTTGCCGCTCTCTCCGGCTCCCGGAGACGAAGAAGCTGCTTCTTCGCGCAAAGACGATTCTGCCGCTCACAGTGCTCTGCGGTGTGCGCCTTCTGCCGAAAGAGGTCCGGGAGCGGTGCTTAGCTCTGCAGAGCACCGTACCTTCGTCTTTAGCCTCTCTTCTCGTCTACATCTTAGCAAAAAGCTTTTCCACTCTGTCTGGCAAGGAGAAACTGTGCCAGCACAGAAAACATCTCCCATCGTGTTCTAGAGGCTGCACGGAAGTCTGCCGAGTGTTTTGCAAGAAGAGAAAGAAAGTTGTCCAAAACAGCTTGCAATCGAATGTTCATGTGAATAGAAAAGACAGGAGAGTGGTCAGGTACTGTTTTCTCTCAGTTGGGACGCTGCGCACACAATCGCAGTGTTGTACAGCTTGTTTCATCACCTTTGCGAAGTTGCCGCTCTCTCCGGCTCCCGGGGACGAAGAAGCTGCTTCTTCGCGCAAAGACGATTCTGCCGCTCACAGTGCTCTGCGGTGTGCGCCTTCTGCCGAAAGACGCCCGGGAGCGGTGCTTAGCTCTGCAGAGCACCGTACCTTCGTCTTTAGCCTCTCTTCTCGTCTACATCTTAGCAAAAAGCTTTTCCACTCTGTCTGGCAAGGAGAAACTGTGCCAGCACAGAAAACATCTCCCATCGTCTTCTAGAGGCTGCACGGAGGTCTGCCGAGTGTTTTGCAAGAAGAGAAAGAAAGTTGTCCAAAACAGCTTGCAATCGAATGTTCATGTGAATAGAAAAGGCAGGAGAGTGGTCAGGTACTGTTTTCTCTCAGTTGGCACGCTGCGCACACAATCGCAGTGTTGTACAGCTTGTTTCATCACCTTTGCGGAGTTGCCGCTCTCTCCGGCTCCCGGAGACGAAGAAGCTGCTTCTTCGCGCAAAGACGATTCTGCCGCTCACAGTGCTCTGCGGTGTGCGCCTTCTGCCGAAAGAGCCCCGGGAGCTGTGCTTAGCTCTGAGAAGCACCCTACGTGCTTCTTTAGCCTCTCTTCTCGTCTACATCTTAGCAAAAAGCTTTTCCACTCTGTCTGGCAAGGAGAAACTGTGCCAGCACAGAAAACATCTCCCATCGTGTTCTAGAGGCTGCACGCAGGTCTGCCGAGTGTTTTGCAAGAAGAGAAAGAAAGTTGTCCAAAACAGCTTGCAATCGAATGTTCATGTGAATAGAAAAGGCAGGAGAGTGGTCAGGTACTGTTTTCTCTCACTTGGCAAGCTGCGCACACAATCGCAGTGTTGTACAGCTTGTTTCATCACCTTTGACAAGTTGCCGCTCTCTCCGGCTCCCGGAGACGAAGAAGCTGCTTCTTCGCGCAAAGACGATTCTGCCGCTCACAGTGCTCTGCGGTGTGCGCCTTCTGCCGAAAGAGGTCCGGGTGCGGTGCTTAGCTCTGCAGAGCACCGTACCTTCGTCTTTAGCCTCTCTTCTCGTCTACATCTTAGCAAAAAGCTTTTCCACTCTGTCTGGCAAGGAGAAACTGTGCCAGCACAGAAAACATCTCCCATCGTGTTCTAGAGGCTGCACGCAGGTCTGCCGAGTGTTTTGCAAGAAGAGAAAGAAAGTTGTCCAAAACAGCTTGCAATCGAATGTTCATGTGAATAGAAAAGGCAGGAGAGTGGTCAGGTACTGTTTTCTCTCAAGTGGCGAGCTGCGCACACAATCGCAGTGTTGTACAGCTTGTTTCATCACCTTTGCGAAGTTGCCGCTCTCTCCGGCTCCCGGAGACGAAGAAGCTGCTTCTTCGCGCAAAGACGATTCTGCCGCTCACAGTGCTCTGCTGTGTGCGCCTTCTGCCGAAAGAAGCCCGGGAGCGGTGCTTAGCTCTGCAGAGCACCGTACCTTCGTCTTTAGCCTCTCTTCTCGTCTACATCTTAGCAAAAAGCTTTTCCACTCTGTCTGGCAAGGAGAAACTGTGCCAGCACAGAAAACATCTCCCATCGTCTTCTAGAGGCTGCACGGAGGTCTGCCGAGTGTTTTGCAAGAAGAGAAAGAAAGTTGTCCAAAACAGCTTGCAATCGAATGTTCATGTGAATAGAAAAGGCAGGAGAGTGGTCAGGTACTGTTTTCTCTCAGTTGGCACGCTGCGCACACAATCGCAGTGTTGTACAGCTTGTTTCATCACCTTTGCGGAGTTGCCGCTCTCTCCGGCTCCCGGAGACGAAGAAGCTGCTTCTTCGCGCAAAGACGATTCTGCCGCTCACAGTGCTCTGCGGTGTGCGCCTTCTGCCGAAAGAGCCCCGGGAGCTGTGCTTAGCTCTGAGAAGCACCCTACGTGCTTCTTTAGCCTCTCTTCTCGTCTACATCTTAGCAAAAAGCTTTTCCACTCTGTCTGGCAAGGAGAAACTGTGCCAGCACAGAAAACATCTCCCATCGTGTTCTAGAGGCTGCACGCAGGTCTGCCGAGTGTTTTGCAAGAAGAGAAAGAAAGTTGTCCAAAACAGCTTGCAATCGAATGTTCATGTGAATAGAAAAGGCAGGAGAGTGGTCAGGTACTGTTTTCTCTCACTTGGCAAGCTGCGCACACAATCGCAGTGTTGTACAGCTTGTTTCATCACCTTTGACAAGTTGCCGCTCTCTCCGGCTCCCGGAGACGAAGAAGCTGCTTCTTCGCGCAAAGACGATTCTGCCGCTCACAGTGCTCTGCGGTGTGCGCCTTCTGCCGAAAGAGGTCCGGGTGCGGTGCTTAGCTCTGCAGAGCACCGTACCTTCGTCTTTAGCCTCTCTTCTCGTCTACATCTTAGCAAAAAGCTTTTCCACTCTGTCTGGCAAGGAGAAACTGTGCCAGCACAGAAAACATCTCCCATCGTGTTCTAGAGGCTGCACGCAGGTCTGCCGAGTGTTTTGCAAGAAGAGAAAGAAAGTTGTCCAAAACAGCTTGCAATCGAATGTTCATGTGAATAGAAAAGGCAGGAGAGTGGTCAGGTACTGTTTTCTCTCAAGTGGCGAGCTGCGCACACAATCGCAGTGTTGTACAGCTTGTTTCATCACCTTTGCGAAGTTGCCGCTCTCTCCGGCTCCCGGAGACGAAGAAGCTGCTTCTTCGCGCAAAGACGATTCTGCCGCTCACAGTGCTCTGCTGTGTGCGCCTTCTGCCGAAAGAAGCCCGGGAGCGGTGCTTAGCTCTGCAGAGCACCGTACCTTCGTCTTTAGCCTCTCTTCTCGTCTACATCTTAGCAAAAAGCTTTTCCACTCTGTCTGGCAAGGAGAAACTGTGCCAGCACAGAAAACATATGCCATCGTCTTCTAGAGGCTGCACGGAGGTCTGCCGAGTGTTTTGCAAGAAGAGAAAGAAAGTTGTCCAAAACAGCTTGCAATCGAATGTTCATGTGAATAGAAAAGGCAGGAGAGTGGTCAGGTACTGTTTTCTCTCACTTGGCAAGCTGCGCACACAATCGCAGTGTTGTACAGCTTGTTTCATCACCTTTGACAAGTTGCCGCTCTCTCCGGCTCCCGGAGACGAAGAAGCTGCTTCTTCGCGCAAAGACGATTCTGCCGCTCACAGTGCTCTGCGGTGTGCGCCTTCTGCCGAAAGTGGTCCGGGTGCGGTGCTTAGCTCTGCAGAGCACCGTACCTTCGTCTTTAGCCTCTCTTCTCGTCTACATCTTAGCAAAAAGCTTTTCCACTCTGTCTGGCAAGGAGAAACTGTGCCAGCACAAAAAACATCTCCCATCGTGTTCTAGAGGCTGCACGCAGGTCTGCCGAGTGTTTTGCAAGAAGAGAAAGAAAGTTGTCCAAAACAGCTTGCAATCGAATGTTCATGTGAATAGAAAAGGCAGGAGAGTGCTCAGGTACTGTTTTCTCTCAAGTGGCGAGCTGCACACACAATCGCAGTGTTGTACAGCTTGTTTCATCACCTTTGCGAAGTTGCCGCTCTCTCCGGCTCCCGGAGACGAAGAAGCTGCTTCTTCGCGCAAAGACAATTCTGCCGCTCACAGTGCTCTGCTGTGTGCGCCTTCTGCCGAAAGAAGCCCGGGAGCGGTGCTTAGCTCTGCAGAGCACTGTACCTTCGTCTTTAGCCTCTCTTCTCGTCTACATCTTAGCAAAAAGCTTTTCCACTCTGTCTGGCAAGGAGAAACTGTGCCAGCACAAAAAACATCTCCCATCGTGTTCTAGAGGCTGCACGGAGGTCTGCCGAGTGTTTTGCAAGAAGAGAAAGAAAGTTGTCCAAAACAGCTTCCAATCGAATGTTCATGTGAATAGAAAAGGCAGGAGAGTGGTCAGGTACTGTTTTCTCTCACTTGGACAGCTGCGCACACAATCGCAGTGTTGTACAGCTTGTTTCATCACCTTTGCGAAGTTGCCACTCTCTCCGGCTCCCGGAGACGAAGAAGCTGCTTCTTCGCGCAAAGACGATTCTGCCGCTCACAGTGCTCTGCGGTGTGCGCCTTCTGCCGAAAGACGCCCGGGAGCGGTGCTTAGCTCTGCAGAGCACCGTACCTTCGTCTTTAGCCTCTCTTCTCGTCTACATCTTAGCAAAAAGCTTTTCCACTCTGTCTGGCAAGGAGAAACTGTGCCAGCACAAAAAACATCTCCCATCGTGTTCTAGACGCTGCACGGAGGTCTGCCGAGTGTTTTGCAAGAAGAGAAAGAAAGTTGTCCAAAACAGCTTGCAATCGAATGTTCATGTGATTACAAAAGGCAGGAGAGTGGTCAGGTACTGTTTACTCTCACTTGGCAAGCTGCGCACACAATCGCAGTCTTGTACAGCTTGTTTCATCACCTTTGCGAAGTTGCCGCTCTCTCCGGCTCCCGGAGACGAAGAAGCTGCTTCTTCGCGCAAAGACGATTCTGCCGCTCACAGTGCTCTGCGGTGTGCGCCTTCTGCCGAAAGAGGTCCGGGAGCGGTGCTTAGCTCTGCAGAGCACCGTACCTTCGTCTTTAGCCTCTCTTCTCGTCTACATCTTAGCAAAAAGCTTTTCCACTCTGTCTGGCAGGGAGAAACTGTGCCAGCACAAAAAACATCTCCCATCGTGTTCTAGAGGCTGCACGCAGGTCTGCCGAGTGTTTTGCAAGAAGAGAAAGAAAGTTGTCCAAAACAGCTTGCAATCGAATGTTCATGTGATTACAAACGGCAGGAGAGTGGTCAGGTACTGTTTTCTCTCAGTTGGCAAGCTGCGCACACAATCGCAGTGTTGTACAGCTTGTTTCATCACCTTTGCGAAGTTGCCGCTCTCTCCGGCTCCCGGAGACGAAGAAGCTGCTTCTTCGCGCAAAGACGATTCTGCCGCTCACAGTGCTCTGCGGTGTGCGCCTTCTGCCGAAAGACGCCCGGGAGCGGTGCTTAGCTCTGCAGAGCACTGTACCTTCGTCTTTAGCCTCTCTTCTCGTCTACATCTTAGCAAAAAGCTTTTCCACTCTGTCTGGCTAGGAGAAACTGTGCCAGCACAGAAAACATCTCCCATCGTGTTCTAGAGGCTGCACGGAGGTCTGCCGAGTGTTTTGCAAGAAGAGAAAGAAAGTTGTCCAAAACAGCTTGCAATCGAATGTTCATGTGAATAGAAAAGGCAGGAGAGTGGTCAGGTACTGTTTTCTCTCAGTTGGCAAGCTGCGCACACAATCGCAGTGTTGTACAGCTTGTTTCATCACCTTTGCGAAGTTGCCGCTCTCTCCGGCTCCCGGAGACGAAGAAGCTGCTTCTTCGCGCAAAGACGATTCTGCCGCTCACAGTGCTCTGCGGTGTGCGCCTTCTGCCGAAAGACGCCCGGGAGCGGTGCTTAGCTCTGCAGAGCACCGTACCTTCGTCTTTAGTCTCTCTTCTCGTCTACATCTTAGCAAAAAGCTTTTCCACTCTGTCTGGCAAGGAGAAACTGTGCCAGCACAGAAAACATCTCCCATCGTGTTCTAGAGGCTGCACGCAGGTCTGCCGAGTGTTTTGCAAGAAGAGAAAGAAAGTTGTCCAAAACAGCTTGCAATCGAATGTTCATGTGAATAGAAAAGGCAGGAGAGTGGTGGGGTACTGTTTTCTCTCACTTGGAAAGCTGCGCATACAATCGCAGTGTTGTACAGCTTGTTTCATCACCTTTGCGAAGCTGCCGCTCTCTCCGGCTCCCGGAGACGAAGAAGCTGCTTCTTCGCGCAAAGACGATTCTGCCGCTCACAGTGCTCTGCTGTGTGCGCCTTCTGCCGAAAGAAGCCCGGGAGCGATGCTTAGCTCTGCAGAGCACTGTACCTTCGTCTTTAGCCTCTCTACTCGTCTACATCTTAGCAAAAAGCTTTTCCACTCTGTCTGGCAAGGAGAAACTGTGCCAGCACAGAAAACATCTCCCATCGTGTTCTAGAGGCTGCACGCAGGTCTGCCGAGTGTTTTGCAAGAAGAGAAAGAAAGTTGTCCAAAACAGCTTGCAATCGAATGTTCATGTGAATAGAAAAGGCAGGAGAGTGGTCAGGTACTGTTTTCTCTCAGTTGGCCCGCTGCGCATACAATCGCAGTGTTGTACAGCTTGTTTCATCACCTTTGCGAAGTTGCCGCTCTCTCCGGCTCCCGGAGACGAAGAAGCTGCTTCTTCGCGCAAAGACGATTCTGCCGCTCACAGTGCTCTGCGGTGTGCGCCTTCTGCCGAAAGACGCCCGGGAGCGGTGCTTAGCTCTGCAGAGCACCGTACCTTCGTCTTTAGCCTCTCTTCTCGTCTACATCTTAGCAAAAAGCTTTTCCACTCTGTCTGGCAAGGAGAAACTGTGCCAGCACAGAAAACATCTCCCATCGTGTTCTAGAGGCTGCACGGAGGTCTGCCGAGTGTTTTGCAAGAAGAGAAAGAAAGTTGTCCAAAACAGCTTCCAATCGAATGTTCATGTGAATAGAAAAGGCAGGAGAGTGGTCAGGTACTGTTTTCTCTCACTTGGCACGCTGCGCACACAATCGCAGTGTTGTACAGCTTGTTTCATCACCTTTGCGAAGTTGCCGCTCTCTCCGGCTCCCGGAGACGAAGAAGCTGCTTCTTCGCGCAAAGACGATTCTGCCGCTCACAGTGCTCTGCGGTGTGCGCCTTCTGCCGAAAGAGCCCCGGGAGCTGTGCTTAGCTCTGAGAAGCACCCTACGTGCTTCTTTAGCCTCTCTTCTCGTCTACATCTTAGCAAAAAGCTTTTCCACTCTGTCTGGCAAGGAGAAACTGTGCCAGCACAGAAAACATCTCCCATCGTCTTCTAGAGGCTGCACGGAGGTCTGCCGAGTGTTTTGCAAGAAGAGAAAGAAAGTTGTCCAAAACAGCTTGCAATCGAATGTTCATGTGAATAGAAAAGGCAGGAGAGTGGTCAGGTACTGTTTTCTCTCACTTGGCAAGCTGCGCACACAATCGCAGTGTTGTACAGCTTGTTTCATCACCTTTGACAAGTTGCCGCTCTCTCCGGCTCCCGGAGACGAAGAAGCTGCTTCTTCGCGCAAAGACGATTCTGCCGCTCACAGTGCTCTGCGGTGTGCGCCTTCTGCCGAAAGAGGTCCGGGTGCGGTGCTTAGCTCTGCAGAGCACCGTACCTTCGTCTTTAGCCTCTCTTCTCGTCTACATCTTAGCAAAAAGCTTTTCCACTCTGTCTGGCAAGGAGAAACTGTGCCAGCACTGAAAACATCTCCCATCGTGTTCTAGAGGCTGCACGCAGGTCTGCCGAGTGTTTTGCAAGAAGAGAAAGAAAGTTGTCCAAAACAGCTTGCAATCGAATGTTCATGTGAATAGAAAAGGCAGGAGAGTGGTCAGGTACTGTTGTCTCTCAAGTGGCGAGCTGCGCACACAATCGCAGTGTTGTACAGCTTGTTTCATCACCTTTGCGAAGTTGCCGCTCTCTCCGGCTCCCGGAGACGAAGAAGCTGCTTCTTCGCGCAAAGACGATTCTGCCGCTCACAGTGCTCTGCTGTGTGCGCCTTCTGCCGAAAGAAGCCCGGGAGCGGTGCTTAGCTCTGCAGAGCACCGTACCTTCGTCTTTAGCCTCTCTTCTCGTCTACATCTTAGCAAAAAGCTTTTCCTCTCTGTCTGGCAAGGAGAAACTGTGCCAGCACAGAAAACATCTCCCATCGTCTTCTAGAGGCTGCACGGAGGTCTGCCGAGTGTTTTGCAAGAAGAGAAAGAAAGTTGTCCAAAACAGCTTGCAATCGAATGTTCATGTGAATAGAAAAGGCAGGAGAGTGGTCAGGTACTGTTTTCTCTCAGTTGGCCCGCTGCGCACACAATCGCAGTGTTGTACAGCTTGTTTCATCACCTTTGCGAAGTTTCCACTCTCTCCGGCTCCCGGAGACGAAGAAGCTGCTTCTTCGCGCAAAGACGATTCTGCCGCTCACAGTGCTCTGCGGTGTGCGCCCTCTGCCGAAAGACGCCCGGGAGCTGTGCTTAGCTCTGCAGAGCACCGTACCTTCGTCTTTAGCCTCTCTTCTCGTCTACATCTTAGCAAAAAGCTTTTCCACTCTGTCTGGCAAGGAGAAACTGTGCCAGCACAGAAAACATCTCCCATCGTGTTCTAGAGGCTGCACGCAGGTCTGCCGAGTGTTTTGCAAGAAGAGAAAGAAAGTTGTCCAAAACAGCTTGCAATCGAATGTTCATCTGAATAGAAAAGGCAGGAGAGTGGTCAGGTACTGTTTTCTCTCAGTTGGCACGCTGCGCACACAATCGCAGTGTTGTACAGCTTGTTTCATCACCTTTGCGAAGTTGCCGCTCTCTCCGGCTCCCGGAGACGAAGAAGCTGCTTCTTCGCGCAAAGACGATTCTGCCGCTCACAGTGCTCTGCGGTGTGCGCCTTCTGCCGAAAGAGCCCCGGGAGCTGTGCTTAGCTCTGCAGAGCACCGTACCTTCGTCTTTAGCCTCTCTTCTCGTCTACATCTTAGCAAAAAGCTTTTCCACTCTGTCTGGCAAGGAGAAACTGTGCCAGCACAAAAAACATCTCCCATCGTGTTCTAGAGGCTGCACGCAGGTCTGCCGAGTGTTTTGCAAGAAGAGAAAGAAAGTTGTCCAAAACAGCTTGCAATCGAATGTTCATGTGAATAGAAAAGGCAGGAGAGTGCTCAGGTACTGTTTTCTCTCAAGTGGCGAGCTGCACACACAATCGCAGTGTTGTACAGCTTGTTTCATCACCTTTGCGAAGTTGCCGCTCTCTCCGGCTCCCGGAGACGAAGAAGCTGCTTCTTCGCGCAAAGACGATTCTGCCGCTCACAGTGCTCTGCGGTGTGCGCCTTCTGCCGAAAGAGGTCCGGGAGCGGTGCTTAGCTCTGCAGAGCACCGTACCTTCGTCTTTAGCCTCTCTTCTCGTCTACATCTTAGCAAAAAGCTTTTCCACTCTGTCTGGCAAGGAGAAACTGTGCCAGCACAGAAAACATCTCCCATCGTCTTCTAGAGGCTGCACGGAGGTCTGCCGAGTGTTTTGCAAGAAGAGAAAGAAAGTTGTCCAAAACAGCTTGCAATCGAATGTTCATGTGAATAGAAAAGGCAGGAGAGTGGTCAGGTACTGTTTTCTCTCAGTTGGCAAGCTGCGCATACAATCGCAGTGTTGTACAGCTTGTTTCATCACCTTTGCGAAGTTGCCGCTCTCTCCGGCTTCCGGAGACGAAGAAGCTGCTTCTTCGCGCAAAGACAATTCTGCCGCTCACAGTGCTCTGCTGTGTGCGCCTTCTGCCGAAAGAAGCCCGGGAGCGGTGTTTAGCTCTGCAGAGCACTGTACCTTCGTCTTTAGCCTCTCTTCTCGTCTACATCTTAGCAAAAAGCTTTTCCACTCTGTCTGGCAAGGAGAAACTGTGCCAGCACAGTAAACATCTCCCATCGTGTTCTAGAGGCTGCACGGAGGTCTGCCGAGTGTTTTGCAAGAAGAGAAAGAAAGTTGTCCAAAACAGCTTGCAATCGAATGTTCATGTGAATAGAAAAGGCAGGAGAGTGGTCAGGTACTGTTTTCTCTCACTTGGCAAGCTGCGCACACAATCGCAGTGTTGTACAGCTTGTTTCATCACCTTTGCGGAGTTGCCGCTCTCTCCGGCTCCCGGAGACGAAGAAGCTGCTTCTTCGCGCAAAGACGATTCTGCCGCTCACAGTGCTCTGCGGTGTGCGCCTTCTGCCGAAAGAGGCCCGGGAGCTGTGCTTGGCTCTGAGAAGCACCATACGTGCTTCTTTAGCCGCTCTTCTCGTCTACATCTTAGCAAAAAGCTTTTCCACTCTGTCTGGCAAGGAGAAACTGTGCCAGCACAAAAAACATCTCCCATCGTGTTCTAGAGGCTGCACGGAGGTCTGCCGAGTGTTTTGCAAGAAGAGAAAGAAAGTTGTCCAAAACAGCTTGCAATCGAATGTTCATGTGAATAGAAAAGGCAGGAGAGTGGTCAGGTACTGTTTTCTCTCACTTGGCAAGCTGCGCACACAATCGCAGTGTTGTACAGCTTGTTTCATCACCTTTGCGAAGTTGCCGCTCTCTCCGGCTCCCGGAGACGAAGAAGCTGCTTCTTCGCGCAAAGACGATTCTGCCGCTCACAGTGCTCTGCGGTGTGCGCCTTCTGCCGAAAGAGGTCCGGGTGCGGTGCTTAGCTCTGCAGAGCACCGTACCTTCGTCTTTAGCCTCTCTTCTCGTCTACATCTTAGCAAAAAGCTTTTACACTCTGTCTGGCAAGGAGAAACTGTGCCAGCACAGAAAACATCTCCCATCGTGTTCTAGAGGCTGCACGCAGGTCTGCCGAGTGTTTTGCAAGAAGAGAAAGAAAGTTGTCCAAAACAGCTTGCAATCGAATGTTCATGTGAATAGAAAAGGCAGGAGAGTGGTCAGGTACTGTTTTCTCTCAAGTGGCGAGCTGCGCACACAATCGCAGTGTTGTACAGCTTGTTTCATCACCTTTGCGAAGTTGCCGCTCTCTCCGGCTCCCGGAGACGAAGAAGCTGCTTCTTCGCGCAAAGACGATTCTGCCGCTCACAGTGCTCTGCTGTGTGCGCCTTCCACCGAAAGAAGCCCGGGAGCGGTGCTTAGCTCTGCAGAGCACCGTACCTTCGTCTTTAGCCTCTCTTCTCGTCTACATCTTAGCAAAAAGCTTTTCCACTCTGTCTGGCAAGGAGAAACTGTGCCAGCACAGAAAACATCTCCCATCGTCTTCTAGAGGCTCCACGGAGGTCTGCCGAGTGTTTTGCAAGAAGAGAAAGAAAGTTGTCCAAAACAGCTTGCAATCGAATGTTCATGTGAATAGAAAAGGCAGGAGAGTGGTCAGGTACTGTTTTCTCTCAGTTGGCACGCTGCGCACACAATCGCAGTGTTGTACAGCTTGTTTCATCACCTTTGCGAAGTTTCCACTCTCTCCGGCTCCCGGAGACGAAGAAGCTGCTTCTTCGCGCAAAGACGATTCTGCCGCTCACAGTGCTCTGCGGTGTGCGCCTTCTGCCGAAAGAGGCCCGGGAGCGGTGCTTAGGTCTGCAGAGCACCGTACCTTCGTCTTTAGCCTCTCTTCTCGTCTACATCTTAGCAAAAAGCTTTTCCACTCTGTCTGGCAAGGAGAAACTGTGCCAGCACAGAAAACATCTCCCATCGTGTTCTAGAGGCTGCACGGAGGTCTGCCGAGTGTTTTGCAAGAAGAGAAAGAAAGTTGTCCAAAACAGCTTGCAATCGAATGTTCATGTGAATAGAAAAGGCAGGAGAGTGGTCAGGTACTGTTTTCTCTCAGTTGGCAAGCTGCGCATACAATCGCAGTGTTGTACAGCTTGTTACATCACCTTTGCGAAGTTGCCGCTCTCTCCGGCTCCCGGAGACGAAGAAGCTGCTTCTTCGCGCAAAGACGATTCTGCCGCTCACAGTGCTCTGCTGTGTGCGCCTTCTGCCGAAAGAAGCCCGGGAGCGGTGCTTAGCTCTGCAGAGCACCGTACCTTCGTCTTTAGCCTCTCTTCTCGTCTACATCTTAGCAAAAAGCTTTTCCACTCTGTCTGGCAAGGAGAAACTGTGCCAGCACAGAAAACATCTCCCATCGTCTTCTAGAGGCTCCACGGAGGTCTGCCGAGTGTTTTGCAAGAAGAGAAAGAAAGTTGTCCAAAACAGCTTGCAATCGAATGTTCATGTGAATAGAAAAGGCAGGAGAGTGGTCAGGTACTGTTTTCTCTCAGTTGGCACGCTGCGCACACAATCGCAGTGTTGTACAGCTTGTTTCATCACCTTTGCGAAGTTTCCACTCTCTCCGGCTCCCGGAGACGAAGAAGCTGCTTCTTCGCGCAAAGACGATTCTGCCGCTCACAGTGCTCTGCGGTGTGCGCCTTCTGCCGAAAGAGGTCCGGGAGCGGTGCTTAGCTCTGCAGAGCACCGTACCTTCGTCTTTAGCCTCTCTTCTCGTCTACATCTTAGCAAAAAGCTTTTCCACTCTGTCTGGCAAGGAGAAACTGTGCCAGCACAGAAAACATCTCCCATCGTGTTCTAGAGGCTGCACGGAAGTCTGCCGAGTGTTTTGCAAGAAGAGAAAGAAAGTTGTCCAAAACAGCTTGCAATCGAATGTTCATGTGAATAGAAAAGGCAGGAGAGTGGTCAGGTACTGTTTTCTCTCAGTTGGGACGCTGCGCACACAATCGCAGTGTTGTACAGCTTGTTTCATCACCTTTGCGAAGTTGCCGCTCTCTCCGGCTCCCGGGGACGCAGAAGCTGCTTCTTCGCGCAAAGACGATTCTGCCGCTCACAGTGCTCTGCGGTGTGCGCCCTCTGCCGAAAGAAGCCCGGGAGCGGTGCTTAGCTCTGCAGAGCACCGTACCTTCGTCTTTAGCCTCTCTTCTCGTCTACATCTTAGCAAAAAGCTTTTCCACTCTGTCTGGCAAGGAGAAACTGTGCCAGCACAGAAAACATCTCCCATCGTGTTCTAGAGGCTGCACGGAGGTCTGCCGAGTGTTTTGCAAGAAGAGAAAGAAAGTTGTCCAAAACAGCTTGCAATCGAATGTTCATGTGAATAGAAAAGGCAGGAGAGTGGTCAGGTACTGTTTTCTCTCACTTGGCAAGCTGCGCACACAATCGCAGTGTTGTACAGCTTGTTTCATCACCTTTGCCAAGTTGCCGCTCTCTCCGGCTCCCGGAGACGAAGAAGCTGCTTCTTCGCGCAAAGACGATTCTGCCGCTCACAGTGCTCTGCGGTGTGCGCCTTCTGCCGAAAGACGCCCGGGAGCGATGCTTAGCTCTGCAGAGCACCGTACCTTCGTCTTTAGCCTCTCTTGTCGTCTACATCCTAGCAAAAAGCTTTTCCACTCTTTCTGGCAAGGAGAAACTGTGCCAGCACAAAAAACATCTCCCATCGTGTTCTAGAGGCTGCACGGAGGTCTGCCGAGTGTTTTGCAAGAAGAGAAAGAAAGTTGTCCAAAACAGCTTCCAATCGAATGTTCATGTGATTACAAAAGGCAGGAGAGTGGTCAGGTACTGTTTTCTCTCAGTTGGCAAGCTGCGCACACAATCTCAGTGTTGTACAGCTTGTTTCATCACCTTTGCGAAGTTGCCGCTCTCTCCGGCTCCCGGGGACGAAGAAGCTGCTTCTTCGCGCAAAGACGATTCTGCCGCTCACAGTGCTCTGCGGTGTGCGCCTTCTGCCGAAAGACGCCCGGGAGCGGTGCTTAGCTCTGCAGAGCACCGTACCTTCGTCTTTAGCCTCTCTTCTCGTCTACATCTTAGCAAAAAGCTTTTCCACTCTGTCTGGCAAGGAGAAACTGTGCCAGCACAGAAAACATCTCCCATCGTGTTCTAGAGGCTGCACGGAGGTCTGCCGAGTGTTTTGCAAGAAGAGAAAGAAAGTTGTCCAAAATAGCTTGCAATCGAATGTTCATGTGAATAGAAAAGGCAGGAGAGTGGTCAGGTACTGTTTTCTCTCACTTGGCAAGCTGCGCACACAATCGCAGTGTTGTACAGCTTGTTTCATCACCTTTGCGAAGTTGCCGCTCTCTCCGGCTCCCGGAGACGAAGAAGCTGCTTCTTCGCGCAAAGACGATTCTGCCGCTCACAGTGCTCTGCGGTGTGCGCCTTCTGCCGAAAGACGCCCGGGAGCGGTGCTTAGCTCTGCAGAGCACCGTACCTTCGTCTTTAGCCTCTCTTCTCGTCTACATCTTAGCAAAAAGCTTTTCCACTCTGTCTGGCAAGGAGAAACTGTGCCAGCACAAAAAACATCTCCCATCGTGTTCTAGAGGCTGCACGCAGGTCTGCCGAGTGTTTTGCAAGAAGAGAAAGAAAGTTGTCCAAAACAGCTTGCAATCGAATGTTCATGTGAATAGAAAAGGCAGGAGAGTGGTCAGGTACTGTTTCCTCTCACTTGGCAAGCTGCGCACACAATCGCAGTGTTGTACAGCTTGTTTCATCACCTTTGCGAAGTTGCCGCTCTCTCCGGCTCCCGGAGACGAAGAAGCTGCTTCTTCGCGCAAAGACGATTCTGCCGCTCACAGTGCTCTGCGGTGTGCGCCTTCTGCCGAAAGAGGCCTGGGAGCGGTGCTTAGCTCTGCAGAGCACCGTACCTTCGTCTTTAGCCTCTCTTCTCGTCTACATCCTAGCAAAAAGCTTTTCCACTCTGTCTGGCAAGGAGAAACTGTGCCAGCACAGAAAACATCTCCCATCGTGTTCTAGAGGCTGCACGGAGGTCTGCCGAGTGTTTTGCAAGAAGAGAAAGAAAGTTGTCCAAAACAGCTTGCAATCGAATGTTCATGTGATTACAAAAGGCAGGAGAGTGGTCAGGTACTGTTTTCTCTCAGTTGGCAAGCTGCGCACACAATCGCAGTGTTGTACAGCTTGTTTCATCACCTTTGCGAAGTTGCCGCTCTCTCCGGCTCCCGGGGACGAAGAAGCTGCTTCTTCGCGCAAAGACGATTCTGCCGCTCACAGTGCTCTGCGGTGTGCGCCTTCTGCCCAAAGAGGCCCGGGAGCGGTGCTTAGCTCTGCAGAGCACCGTACCTTCGTCTTTAGCCTCTCTTCTCGTCTACATCTTAGCAAAAAGCTTTTCCACTCTGTCTGGCAAGGAGAAACTGTGCCAGCACAGAAAACATCTCCCATCGTGTTCTAGAGGCTGCACGGAGGTCTGCCGAGTGTTTTGCAAGAAGAGAAAGAAAGTTGTCCAAAACAGCTTGCAATCGAATGTTCATGTGAATAGAAAAGGCAGGAGAGTGGTCAGGTACTGTTTTCTCTCAGTTGGCACGCTGCGCACACAATCGCAGTGTTGTACAGCTTGTTTCATCACCTTTGCGAAGTTGCCGCTCTCTCCGGCTCCCGGAGACGAAGAAGCTGCTTCTTCGCGCAAAGACGATTCTGCCGCTCACAGTGCTCTGCGGTGTGCGCCTTCTGCCGAAAGAGGCCCGGGAGCTGTGCTTAGCTCTGCAGAGCACCGTACCTTCGTCTTTAGCCTCTCTTCTCGTCTACATCTTAGCAAAAAGCTTTAACACTCTGTCTGGCAAGGAGAAACTGTGCCAGCACAGAAAACATCTCCCATCGTGTTCTAGAGGCTGCACGGAGGTCTGCCGAGTGTTTTGCAAGAAGAGAAAGAAAGTTGTCCAAAACAGCTTCCAATCGAATGTTCATGTGAATAGAAAAGGCAGGAGAGTGGTCAGGTACTGTTTTCTCTCAGTTGGCAAGCTGTGCACACAATCGCAGTGTTGTACAGCTTGTTTCATCACCTTTGCGAAGCTGCCGCTCTCTGCGGCTCCCGGAGACGAAGAAGCTGCTTCTTCGCGCAAAGACGATTCTGCTGCTCACAGTGCTCTGCGGTGTGTGCCTTCTGCCGAAAGAGGTCCGGGAGCGGTGCTTAGCTCTGCAGAGCACCGTACCTTCGTCTTTAGCCTCTCTTCTCGTCTACATCTTAGCAAAAAGCTTTTCCACTCTGTCTGGCAAGGAGAAACTGTGCCAGCACAGAAAACATCTCCCATCGTGTTCTAGAGGCTGCACGGAGGTCTGCCGAGTGTTTTGCAAGAAGAGAAAGAAAGTTGTCCAAAACAGCTTGCAATCGAATGTTCATGTGAATAGAAAAGGCAGGAGAGTGGTCAGGTACTGTTTTCTCTCACTTGGCAAGCTGCGCACACAATCGCAGTGTTGTACAGCTTGTTTCATCACCTTTGCAAAGTTGCCGCTCTCTCCGGCTCCCGGAGACGAAGAAGCTGCTTCTTCGCGCAAAGACGATTCTGCCGCTCACAGTGCTCTGCTGTGTGCGCCTTCTGCCGAAAGAGGCCCGGGAGCGGTGCTTAGCTCTGCAGAGCTCCGTACCTTCGTCTTTAGCCTCTCTTCTCGTCTACATCTTAGCAAAAAGCTTTTCCACTCTGTCTGGCAAGGAGAAACTGTGCCAGCACAGAAAACATCTCCCATCGTGTTCTAGAGGCTGCACGCAGGTCTGCCGAGTGTTTTGCAAGAAGAGAAAGAAAGTTGTCCAAAACAGCTTGCAATCGAATGTTCATGTGAATAGAAAAGGCAGGAGAGTGGTCAGGTACTGTTTTCTCTCAATTGGCAAGCTGTGCACACAATCGCAGTGTTGTACAGCTTGTTACATCACCTTTGCCAAGTTGCCGCTCTCTCCGGCTCCCGGAGACGAAGAAGCTGCTTCTTCGCGCAAAGACGATTCTGCCGCTCACAGTGCTCTGCGGTGTGCGCCTTCTGCCGAAAGAGCCCCGGGAGCTGTGCTTAGCTCTGAGAAGCACCATACGTGCTTCTTTAGCCTCTCTTCTCGTCTACATCTTAGCAAAAAGCTTTTCCACTCTGTCTGGCAAGGAGAAACTGTGCCAGCACAGAAAACATCTCCCATCGTGTTCTAGAGGCTGCACGGAGGTCTGCCGAGTGTTTTGCAAGAAGAGAAAGAAAGTTGTCCAAAACAGCTTGCAATCGAATGTTCAAGTGAATAGAAAAGGCAGGAGAGTGGTCAGGTACTGTTTTCTCTCAGTTGGCAAGCTGCGCACACAATCTCAGTGTTGTACAGCTTGTTTCACACCTTTGCGAAGCTGCCGCTCTCTCCGGCTCCCGGAGACGAAGAAGCTGCTTCTTCGCGCAAAGACGATTCTGCCGCTCTCAGTGCTCTGCGGTGTGCGCCTTCTGCCGAAAGAGGTCCGGGAGCGGTGCTTAGCTCTGCAGAGCACCGTACCTTCGTCTTTAGCCTCTCTTCTCGTCTACATCTTAGCAAAAAGCTTTTCCACTCTGTCTGGCAAGGAGAAACTGTGCCAGCACAGAAAACATCTCCCATCGTGTTCTAGAGGCTGCACGGAGGTCTGCCGAGTGTTTTGCAAGAAGAGAAAGAAAGTTGTCCAAAACAGCTTGCAATCGAATGTTCATGTGAATAGAAAAGGCAGGAGAGTGGTCAGGTACTGTTTTCTCTCACTTGGCAAGCGGCGCACACAATCGCAGTGTTGTACAGCTTGTTTCATCACCTTTGCGAAGTTGCCGCTCTCTCCGGCTCCCGGGGACGAAGAAGCTGCTTCTTCGCGCAAAGGCGATTCTGCCGCTCACAGTGCTCTGCAGTGTGTGTCTTCTGCCGAAAGAGGCCCGGGAGCTGTGCTTAGCTCTGCAGAGCACCATACCTGCTTCTTTAGCCTCTCTTCTCGTCTACATCTTAGCAAAAAGCTTTTCCACTCTGTCTGGCAAGGAGAAACTGTGCCAGCACAAAAAACATCTCCCATCGTGTTCTAGAGGCTGCACGGAGGTCTGCCGAGTGTTTTGCAAGAAGAGAAAGAAAGTTGTCCAAAACAGCTTGCAATCGAATGTTCAAGTGAATAGAAAAGGCAGGAGAGTGGTCAGGTACTGTTTTCTCTCAGTTGGCAAGCTGCGCACACAATCTCAGTGTTGTACAGCTTGTTTCACACCTTTGCGAAGCTGCCGCTCTCTCCGGCTCCCGGAGACGAAGAAGCTGCTTCTTCGCGCAAAGACGATTCTGCCGCTCTCAGTGCTCTGCGGTGTGCGCCTTCTGCCGAAAGAGGTCCGGGAGCGGTGCTTAGCTCTGCAGAGCACCGTACCTTCGTCTTTAGCCTCTCTTCTCGTCTACATCTTAGCAAAAAGCTTTTCCACTCTGTCTGGCAAGGAGAAACTGTGCCAGCACAGAAAACATCTCCCATCGTGTTCTAGAGGCTGCACGGAGGTCTGCCGAGTGTTTTGCAAGAAGAGAAAGAAAGTTGTCCAAAACAGCTTGCAATCGAATGTTCATGTGAATAGAAAAGGCAGGAGAGTGGTCAGGTACTGTTTTCTCTCACTTGGCAAGCTGCGCACACAATCGCAGTGTTGTACAGCTTGTTTCATCACCTTTGCGAAGTTGCCGCTCTCTCCGGCTCCCGGAGACGAAGAAGCTGCTTCTTCGCGCAAAGACGATTCTGCCGCTCACAGTGCTCTGCGGTGTGCGCCTTCTGCCGAAAGAGGCCTGGGAGCGGTGCTTAGCTCTGCAGAGCACTGTACCTTCGTCTTTAGCCTCTCTTCTCGTCTACATCTTAGCAAAAAGCTTTTCCACTCTGTCTGGCAAGGAGAAACTGTGCCAGCACAGAAAACATCTCCCATCGTGTTCTAGAGGCTGCACGGAGGTCTGCCGAGTGTTTTGCAAGAAGAGAAAGAAAGTTGTCCAAAACAGCTTGCAATCGAATGTTCATGTGAATAGAAAAGGCAGGAGAGTGGTCAGGTACTGTTTTCTCTCAGTTGGCAAGCTGCGCACACAATCGCAGTGTTGTACAGCTTGTTTCATCACCTTTGCGGAGTTGCCGCTCTCTCCGGCTCCCGGAGACGAAGAAGCTGCTTCTTCGCGCAAAGACGATTCTGCCGCTCACAGTGCTCTGCGGTGTGCGCCTTCTGCCGAAAGAGGCCCGGGAGCTGTGCTTGGCTCTGAGAAGCACCATACGTGCTTCTTTAGCCGCTCTTCTCGTCTACATCTTAGCAAAAAGCTTTTCCACTCTGTCTGGCAAAGAGGAACTGTGCCAGCACAAAAAACATCTCCCATCGTGTTCTAGAGGCTGCACGGAGGTCTGCCGAGTGTTTTGCAAGAAGAGAAAGAAAGTTGTCCAAAACAGCTTGCAATCGAATGTTCAAGTGAATAGAAAAGGCAGGAGAGTGGTCAGGTACTGTTTTCTCTCAGTTGGCAAGCTGCGCACACAATCTCAGTGTTGTACAGCTTGTTTCACACCTTTGCGAAGCTGCCGCTCTCTCCGGCTCCCGGAGACGAAGAAGCTGCTTCTTCGCGCAAAGACGATTCTGCCGCTCTCAGTGCTCTGCGGTGTGCGCCTTCTGCCGAAAGAGGTCCGGGAGCGGTGCTTAGCTCTGCAGAGCACCGTACCTTCGTCTTTAGCCTCTCTTCTCGTCTACATCTTAGCAAAAAGCTTTTCCACTCTGTCTGGCAAGGAGAAACTGTGCCAGCACAGAAAACATCTCCCATCGTGTTCTAGAGGCTGCACGGAGGTCTGCCGAGTGTTTTGCAAGAAGAGAAAGAAAGTTGTCCAAAACAGCTTGCAATCGAATGTTCATGTGAATAGAAAAGGCAGGAGAGTGGTCAGGTACTGTTTTCTCTCACTTGGCAAGCTGCGCACACAATCGCAGTGTTGTACAGCTTGTTTCATCACCTTTGCGAAGTTGCCGCTCTCTCCGGCTCCCGGAGACGAAGAAGCTGCTTCTTCGCGCAAAGACGATTCTGCCGCTCACAGTGCTCTGCGGTGTGCACCTTCTGCCGAAAGACGCCCGGGAGCGGTGCTTAGCTCTGCAGAGCACCGTACCTTCGTCTTTAGCCTCTCTTCTCGTCTACATCTTAGCAGAAAGCTTTTCCACTCTGTCTGGCAAGGAGAAACTGTGCCAGCACAAAAAACATCTCCCATCGTGTTCTAGAGGCTGCACGCAGGTCTGCCGAGTGTTTTGCAAGAAGAGAAAGAAAGTTGTCCAAAACAGCTTGCAATCGAATGTTCATGTATATAGAAAAGGCAGGAGAGTGGTCAGGTACTGTTTCCTCTCACTTGGCAAGCTGCGCACACAATCGCAGTGTTGTACAGCTTGTTTCATCACCTTTGCGAAGTTACCGCTCTCTCCGGCTCCCGGAGACGAAGAAGCTGCTTCTTCGCGCAAAGACGATTCTGCCGCTCACAGTGCTCTGCGGTGTGCGCCTTCTGCCGAAAGACGCCCGGGAGCGGTGCTTAGCTCTGCAGAGCACCGTACCTTCGTCTTTAGCCTCTCTTCTCGTCTACATCTTAGCAAAAAGCTTTTCCACTCTGTCTGGCAGGGAGAAACTGTGCCAGCACAAAAAACATCTCCCATCGTGTTCTAGACGCTGCACGGAGGTCTGCCGAGTGTTTTGCAAGAAGAGAAAGAAAGTTGTCCAAAACAGCTTGCAATCGAATGTTCATGTGATTACAAAAGGCAGGAGAGTGGTCAGGTACTGTTTACTCTCACTTGGCAAGCTGCGCACACAATCGCAGTCTTGTACAGCTTGTTTCATCACCTTTGCGAAGTTGCCGCTCTCTCCGGCTCCCGGAGACGAAGAAGCTGCTTCTTCGCGCAAAGACGATTCTGCCGCTCACAGTGCTCTGCGGTGTGCGCCTTCTGCCGAAAGAGCCCCGGGAGCTGTGCTTAGCTCTGAGAAGCACCCTACGTGCTTCTTTAGCCTCTCTTCTCGTCTACATCTTAGCAAAAAGCTTTTCCACTCTGTCTGGCAAGGAGAAACTGTGCCAGCACAGAAAACATCTCCCATCGTCTTCTAGAGGCTGCACGGAGGTCTGCCGAGTGTTTTGCAAGAAGAGAAAGAAAGTTGTCCAAAACAGCTTGCAATCGAATGTTCATGTGAATAGAAAAGGCAGGAGAGTGGTCAGGTACTGTTTTCTCTCACTTGGCAAGCTGCGCACACAATCGCAGTGTTGTACAGCTTGTTTCATCACCTTTGACAAGTTGCCGCTCTCTCCGGCTCCCGGAGACGAAGAAGCTGCTTCTTCGCGCAAAGACGATTCTGCCGCTCACAGTGCTCTGCGGTGTGCGCCTTCTGCCGAAAGAGGTCCGGGTGCGGTGCTTAGCTCTGCAGAGCACCGTACCTTCGTCTTTAGCCTCTCTTCTCGTCTACATCTTAGCAAAAAGCTTTTCCACTCTGTCTGGCAAGGAGAAACTGTGCCAGCACTGAAAACATCTCCCATCGTGTTCTAGAGGCTGCACGCAGGTCTGCCGAGTGTTTTGCAAGAAGAGAAAGAAAGTTGTCCAAAACAGCTTCCAATCGAATGTTCATGTGAATAGAAAAGGCAGGAGAGTGGTCAGGTACTGTTGTCTCTCAAGTGGCGAGCTGCGCACACAATCGCAGTGTTGTACAGCTTGTTTCATCACCTTTGCGAAGTTGCCGCTCTCTCCGGCTCCCGGAGACGAAGAAGCTGCTTCTTCGCGCAAAGACGATTCTGCCGCTCACAGTGCTCTGCGGTGTGCGCCTTCTGCCGAAAGAGGTCCGGGAGCGGTGCTTAGCTCTGCAGAGCACCGTACCTTCGTCTTTAGCCTCTCTTCTCGTCTACATCTTAGCAAAAAGCTTTTCCACTCTGTCTGGCAAGGAGAAACTGTGCCAGCACAGAAAACATCTCCCATCGTGTTCTAGAGGCTGCACGGAAGTCTGCCGAGTGTTTTGCAAGAAGAGAAAGAAAGTTGTCCAAAACAGCTTGCAATCGAATGTTCATGTGAATAGAAAAGGCAGGAGAGTGGTCAGGTACTGTTTTCTCTCAGTTGGGACGCTGCGCACACAATCGCAGTGTTGTACAGCTTGTTTCATCACCTTTGCGAAGTTGCCGCTCTCTCCGGCTCCCGGGGACGAAGAAGCTGCTTCTTCGCGCAAAGACGATTCTGCCGCTCACAGTGCTCTGCGGTGTGCGCCTTCTGCCGAAAGACGCCCGGGAGCGGTGCTTAGCTCTGCAGAGCACCGTACCTTCGTCTTTAGCCTCTCTTCTCGTCTACATCTTAGCAAAAAGCTTTTCCACTCTGTCTGGCAAGGAGAAACTGTGCCAGCACAGAAAACATCTCCCATCGTCTTCTAGAGGCTGCACGGAGGTCTGCCGAGTGTTTTGCAAGAAGAGAAAGAAAGTTGTCCAAAACAGCTTGCAATCGAATGTTCATGTGAATAGAAAAGGCAGGAGAGTGGTCAGGTACTGTTTTCTCTCAGTTGGCACGCTGCGCACACAATCGCAGTGTTGTACAGCTTGTTTCATCACCTTTGCGGAGTTGCCGCTCTCTCCGGCTCCCGGAGACGAAGAAGCTGCTTCTTCGCGCAAAGACGATTCTGCCGCTCACAGTGCTCTGCGGTGTGCGCCTTCTGCCGAAAGAGCCCCGGGAGCTGTGCTTAGCTCTGAGAAGCACCCTACGTGCTTCTTTAGCCTCTCTTCTCGTCTACATCTTAGCAAAAAGCTTTTCCACTCTGTCTGGCAAGGAGAAACTGTGCCAGCACAGAAAACATCTCCCATCGTGTTCTAGAGGCTGCACGCAGGTCTGCCGAGTGTTTTGCAAGAAGAGAAAGAAAGTTGTCCAAAACAGCTTGCAATCGAATGTTCATGTGAATAGAAAAGGCAGGAGAGTGGTCAGGTACTGTTTTCTCTCACTTGGCAAGCTGCGCACACAATCGCAGTGTTGTACAGCTTGTTTCATCACCTTTGACAAGTTGCCGCTCTCTCCGGCTCCCGGAGACGAAGAAGCTGCTTCTTCGCGCAAAGACGATTCTGCCGCTCACAGTGCTCTGCGGTGTGCGCCTTCTGCCGAAAGAGGTCCGGGTGCGGTGCTTAGCTCTGCAGAGCACCGTACCTTCGTCTTTAGCCTCTCTTCTCGTCTACATCTTAGCAAAAAGCTTTTCCACTCTGTCTGGCAAGGAGAAACTGTGCCAGCACAGAAAACATCTCCCATCGTGTTCTAGAGGCTGCACGCAGGTCTGCCGAGTGTTTTGCAAGAAGAGAAAGAAAGTTGTCCAAAACAGCTTGCAATCGAATGTTCATGTGAATAGAAAAGGCAGGAGAGTGGTCAGGTACTGTTTTCTCTCAAGTGGCGAGCTGCGCACACAATCGCAGTGTTGTACAGCTTGTTTCATCACCTTTGCGAAGTTGCCGCTCTCTCCGGCTCCCGGAGACGAAGAAGCTGCTTCTTCGCGCAAAGACGATTCTGCCGCTCACAGTGCTCTGCTGTGTGCGCCTTCTGCCGAAAGAAGCCCGGGAGCGGTGCTTAGCTCTGCAGAGCACCGTACCTTCGTCTTTAGCCTCTCTTCTCGTCTACATCTTAGCAAAAAGCTTTTCCACTCTGTCTGGCAAGGAGAAACTGTGCCAGCACAGAAAACATATGCCATCGTCTTCTAGAGGCTGCACGGAGGTCTGCCGAGTGTTTTGCAAGAAGAGAAAGAAAGTTGTCCAAAACAGCTTGCAATCGAATGTTCATGTGAATAGAAAAGGCAGGAGAGTGGTCAGGTACTGTTTTCTCTCACTTGGCAAGCTGCGCACACAATCGCAGTGTTGTACAGCTTGTTTCATCACCTTTGACAAGTTGCCGCTCTCTCCGGCTCCCGGAGACGAAGAAGCTGCTTCTTCGCGCAAAGACGATTCTGCCGCTCACAGTGCTCTGCGGTGTGCGCCTTCTGCCGAAAGTGGTCCGGGTGCGGTGCTTAGCTCTGCAGAGCACCGTACCTTCGTCTTTAGCCTCTCTTCTCGTCTACATCTTAGCAAAAAGCTTTTCCACTCTGTCTGGCAAGGAGAAACTGTGCCAGCACAAAAAACATCTCCCATCGTGTTCTAGAGGCTGCACGCAGGTCTGCCGAGTGTTTTGCAAGAAGAGAAAGAAAGTTGTCCAAAACAGCTTGCAATCGAATGTTCATGTGAATAGAAAAGGCAGGAGAGTGCTCAGGTACTGTTTTCTCTCAAGTGGCGAGCTGCACACACAATCGCAGTGTTGTACAGCTTGTTTCATCACCTTTGCGAAGTTGCCGCTCTCTCCGGCTCCCGGAGACGAAGAAGCTGCTTCTTCGCGCAAAGACAATTCTGCCGCTCACAGTGCTCTGCTGTGTGCGCCTTCTGCCGAAAGAAGCCCGGGAGCGGTGCTTAGCTCTGCAGAGCACTGTACCTTCGTCTTTAGCCTCTCTTCTCGTCTACATCTTAGCAAAAAGCTTTTCCACTCTGTCTGGCAAGGAGAAACTGTGCCAGCACAAAAAACATCTCCCATCGTGTTCTAGAGGCTGCACGGAGGTCTGCCGAGTGTTTTGCAAGAAGAGAAAGAAAGTTGTCCAAAACAGCTTCCAATCGAATGTTCATGTGAATAGAAAAGGCAGGAGAGTGGTCAGGTACTGTTTTCTCTCACTTGGACAGCTGCGCACACAATCGCAGTGTTGTACAGCTTGTTTCATCACCTTTGCGAAGTTGCCACTCTCTCCGGCTCCCGGAGACGAAGAAGCTGCTTCTTCGCGCAAAGACGATTCTGCCGCTCACAGTGCTCTGCGGTGTGCGCCTTCTGCCGAAAGACGCCCGGGAGCGGTGCTTAGCTCTGCAGAGCACCGTACCTTCGTCTTTAGCCTCTCTTCTCGTCTACATCTTAGCAAAAAGCTTTTCCACTCTGTCTGGCAGGGAGAAACTGTGCCAGCACAAAAAACATCTCCCATCGTGTTCTAGACGCTGCACGGAGGTCTGCCGAGTGTTTTGCAAGAAGAGAAAGAAAGTTGTCCAAAACAGCTTGCAATCGAATGTTCATGTGATTACAAAAGGCAGGAGAGTGGTCAGGTACTGTTTACTCTCACTTGGCAAGCTGCGCACACAATCGCAGTCTTGTACAGCTTGTTTCATCACCTTTGCGAAGTTGCCGCTCTCTCCGGCTCCCGGAGACGAAGAAGCTGCTTCTTCGCGCAAAGACGATTCTGCCGCTCACAGTGCTCTGCGGTGTGCGCCTTCTGCCGAAAGAGGTCCGGGAGCGGTGCTTAGCTCTGCAGAGCACCGTACCTTCGTCTTTAGCCTCTCTTCTCGTCTACATCTTAGCAAAAAGCTTTTCCACTCTGTCTGGCAGGGAGAAACTGTGCCAGCACAAAAAACATCTCCCTGCGTGTTCTAGAGGCTGCACGCAGGTCTGCCGAGTGTTTTGCAAGAAGAGAAAGAAAGTTGTCCAAAACAGCTTGCAATCGAATGTTCATGTGATTACAAACGGCAGGAGAGTGGTCAGGTACTGTTTTCTCTCAGTTGGCAAGCTGCGCACACAATCGCAGTGTTGTACAGCTTGTTTCATCACCTTTGCGAAGTTGCCGCTCTCTCCGGCTCCCGGAGACGAAGAAGCTGCTTCTTCGCGCAAAGACGATTCTGCCGCTCACAGTGCTCTGCGGTGTGCGCCTTCTGCCGAAAGACGCCCGGGAGCGGTGCTTAGCTCTGCAGAGCACTGTACCTTCGTCTTTAGCCTCTCTTCTCGTCTACATCTTAGCAAAAAGCTTTTCCACTCTGTCTGGCAAGGAGAAACTGTGCCAGCACAGAAAACATCTCCCATCGTGTTCTAGAGGCTGCACGGAGGTCTGCCGAGTGTTTTGCAAGAAGAGAAAGAAAGTTGTCCAAAACAGCTTGCAATCGAATGTTCATGTGAATAGAAAAGGCAGGAGAGTGGTCAGGTACTGTTTTCTCTCAGTTGGCAAGCTGCGCACACAATCGCAGTGTTGTACAGCTTGTTTCATCACCTTTGCGAAGTTGCCGCTCTCTCCGGCTCCCGGAGACGAAGAAGCTGCTTCTTCGCGCAAAGACGATTCTGCCGCTCACAGTGCTCTGCGGTGTGCGCCTTCTGCCGAAAGACGCCCGGGAGCGGTGCTTAGCTCTGCAGAGCACCGTACCTTCGTCTTTAGTCTCTCTTCTCGTCTACATCTTAGCAAAAAGCTTTTCCACTCTGTCTGGCAAGGAGAAACTGTGCCAGCACAGAAAACATCTCCCATCGTGTTCTAGAGGCTGCACGCAGGTCTGCCGAGTGTTTTGCAAGAAGAGAAAGAAAGTTGTCCAAAACAGCTTGCAATCGAATGTTCATGTGAATAGAAAAGGCAGGAGAGTGGTGGGGTACTGTTTTCTCTCACTTGGAAAGCTGCGCATACAATCGCAGTGTTGTACAGCTTGTTTCATCACCTTTGCGAAGCTGCCGCTCTCTCCGGCTCCCGGAGACGAAGAAGCTGCTTCTTCGCGCAAAGACGATTCTGCCGCTCACAGTGCTCTGCTGTGTGCGCCTTCTGCCGAAAGAAGCCCGGGAGCGATGCTTAGCTCTGCAGAGCACTGTACCTTCGTCTTTAGCCTCTCTACTCGTCTACATCTTAGCAAAAAGCTTTTCCACTCTGTCTGGCAAGGAGAAACTGTGCCAGCACAGAAAACATCTCCCATCGTGTTCTAGAGGCTGCACGGAGGTCTGCCGAGTGTTTTGCAAGAAGAGAAAGAAAGTTGTCCAAAACAGCTTGCAATCGAATGTTCATGTGAATAGAAAAGGCAGGAGAGT
Source organism: Melozone crissalis (assembly GCF_028551555.1). Taxonomy (NCBI): domain Eukaryota; kingdom Metazoa; phylum Chordata; class Aves; order Passeriformes; family Passerellidae; genus Melozone; species Melozone crissalis. The sequence goes on from NW_026536133.1 coordinate 56,746, forward strand.
GGTCAGGTACTGTTTTCTCTCAGTTGGCCCGCTGCGCATACAATCGCAGTGTTGTACAGCTTGTTTCATCACCTTTGCGAAGTTGCCGCTCTCTCCGGCTCCCGGAGACGAAGAAGCTGCTTCTTCGCGCAAAGACGATTCTGCCGCTCACAGTGCTCTGCGGTGTGCGCCTTCTGCCGAAAGACGCCCGGGAGCGGTGCTTAGCTCTGCAGAGCACCGTACCTTCGTCTTTAGCCTCTCTTCTCGTCTACATCTTAGCAAAAAGCTTTTCCACTCTGTCTGGCAAGGAGAAACTGTGCCAGCACAGAAAACATCTCCCATCGTGTTCTAGAGGCTGCACGGAGGTCTGCCGAGTGTTTTGCAAGAAGAGAAAGAAAGTTGTCCAAAACAGCTTCCAATCGAATGTTCATGTGAATAGAAAAGGCAGGAGAGTGGTCAGGTACTGTTTTCTCTCACTTGGCACGCTGCGCACACAATCGCAGTGTTGTACAGCTTGTTTCATCACCTTTGCGAAGTTGCCGCTCTCTCCGGCTCCCGGAGACGAAGAAGCTGCTTCTTCGCGCAAAGACGATTCTGCCGCTCACAGTGCTCTGCGGTGTGCGCCTTCTGCCGAAAGAGCCCCGGGAGCTGTGCTTAGCTCTGAGAAGCACCCTACGTGCTTCTTTAGCCTCTCTTCTCGTCTACATCTTAGCAAAAAGCTTTTCCACTCTGTCTGGCAAGGAGAAACTGTGCCAGCACAGAAAACATCTCCCATCGTCTTCTAGAGGCTGCACGGAGGTCTGCCGAGTGTTTTGCAAGAAGAGAAAGAAAGTTGTCCAAAACAGCTTGCAATCGAATGTTCATGTGAATAGAAAAGGCAGGAGAGTGGTCAGGTACTGTTTTCTCTCACTTGGCAAGCTGCGCACACAATCGCAGTGTTGTACAGCTTGTTTCATCACCTTTGACAAGTTGCCGCTCTCTCCGGCTCCCGGAGACGAAGAAGCTGCTTCTTCGCGCAAAGACGATTCTGCCGCTCACAGTGCTCTGCGGTGTGCGCCTTCTGCCGAAAGAGGTCCGGGAGCGGTGCTTAGCTCTGCAGAGCACCGTACCTTCGTCTTTAGCCTCTCTTCTCGTCTACATCTTAGCAAAAAGCTTTTCCACTCTGTCTGGCAAGGAGAAACTGTGCCAGCACAAAAAACATCTCCCATCGTCTTCTAGAGGCTGCACGCAGGTCTGCCGAGTGTTTTGCAAGAAGAGAAAGAAAGTTGTCCAAAACAGCTTGCAATCGAATGTTCATGTGAATAGAAAAGGCAGGAGAGTGGTCAGGTACTGTTTTCTCTCAGTTGGCAAGCTGCGCACACAATCGCAGTGTTGTACAGCTTGTTTCATCACCTTTGCGAAGTTGCCGCTCTCTCCGGCTCCCGGAGACGAAGAAGCTGCTTCTTCGCGCAAAGACGATTCTGCCGCTCACAGTGCTCTGCGGTGTGCGCCTTCTGCCGAAAGACGCCCGGGAGCGGTGCTTAGCTCTGCAGAGCACCGTACCTTCGTCTTTAGTCTCTCTTCTCGTCTACATCTTAGCAAAAAGCTTTTCCACTCTGTCTGGCAAGGAGAAACTGTGCCAGCACAGAAAACATCTCCCATCGTGTTCTAGAGGCTGCACGCAGGTCTGCCGAGTGTTTTGCAAGAAGAGAAAGAAAGTTGTCCAAAACAGCTTGCAATCGAATGTTCATGTGAATAGAAAAGGCAGGAGAGTGGTGGGGTACTGTTTTCTCTCACTTGGAAAGCTGCGCATACAATCGCAGTGTTGTACAGCTTGTTTCATCACCTTTGCGAAGCTGCCGCTCTCTCCGGCTCCCGGAGACGAAGAAGCTGCTTCTTCGCGCAAAGACGATTCTGCCGCTCACAGTGCTCTGCTGTGTGCGCCTTCTGCCGAAAGAAGCCCGGGAGCGATGCTTAGCTCTGCAGAGCACTGTACCTTCGTCTTTAGCCTCTCTACTCGTCTACATCTTAGCAAAAAGCTTTTCCACTCTGTCTGGCAAGGAGAAACTGTGCCAGCACAGAAAACATCTCCCATCGTGTTCTAGAGGCTGCACGGAGGTCTGCCGAGTGTTTTGCAAGAAGAGAAAGAAAGTTGTCCAAAACAGCTTGCAATCGAATGTTCATGTGAATAGAAAAGGCAGGAGAGTGGTCAGGTACTGTTTTCTCTCAGTTGGCCCGCTGCGCATACAATCGCAGTGTTGTACAGCTTGTTTCATCACCTTTGCGAAGTTGCCGCTCTCTCCGGCTCCCGGAGACGAAGAAGCTGCTTCTTCGCGCAAAGACGATTCTGCCGCTCACAGTGCTCTGCGGTGTGCGCCTTCTGCCGAAAGACGCCCGGGAGCGGTGCTTAGCTCTGCAGAGCACCGTACCTTCGTCTTTAGCCTCTCTTCTCGTCTACATCTTAGCAAAAAGCTTTTCCACTCTGTCTGGCAAGGAGAAACTGTGCCAGCACAGAAAACATCTCCCATCGTGTTCTAGAGGCTGCACGGAGGTCTGCCGAGTGTTTTGCAAGAAGAGAAAGAAAGTTGTCCAAAACAGCTTCCAATCGAATGTTCATGTGAATAGAAAAGGCAGGAGAGTGGTCAGGTACTGTTTTCTCTCACTTGGCACGCTGCGCACACAATCGCAGTGTTGTACAGCTTGTTTCATCACCTTTGCGAAGTTGCCGCTCTCTCCGGCTCCCGGAGACGAAGAAGCTGCTTCTTCGCGCAAAGACGATTCTGCCGCTCACAGTGCTCTGCGGTGTGCGCCTTCTGCCGAAAGAGCCCCGGGAGCTGTGCTTAGCTCTGAGAAGCACCCTACGTGCTTCTTTAGCCTCTCTTCTCGTCTACATCTTAGCAAAAAGCTTTTCCACTCTGTCTGGCAAGGAGAAACTGTGCCAGCACAGAAAACATCTCCCATCGTCTTCTAGAGGCTGCACGGAGGTCTGCCGAGTGTTTTGCAAGAAGAGAAAGAAAGTTGTCCAAAACAGCTTGCAATCGAATGTTCATGTGAATAGAAAAGGCAGGAGAGTGGTCAGGTACTGTTTTCTCTCACTTGGCAAGCTGCGCACACAATCGCAGTGTTGTACAGCTTGTTTCATCACCTTTGACAAGTTGCCGCTCTCTCCGGCTCCCGGAGACGAAGAAGCTGCTTCTTCGCGCAAAGACGATTCTGCCGCTCACAGTGCTCTGCGGTGTGCGCCTTCTGCCGAAAGAGGTCCGGGTGCGGTGCTTAGCTCTGCAGAGCACCGTACCTTCGTCTTTAGCCTCTCTTCTCGTCTACATCTTAGCAAAAAGCTTTTCCACTCTGTCTGGCAAGGAGAAACTGTGCCAGCACTGAAAACATCTCCCATCGTGTTCTAGAGGCTGCACGCAGGTCTGCCGAGTGTTTTGCAAGAAGAGAAAGAAAGTTGTCCAAAACAGCTTGCAATCGAATGTTCATGTGAATAGAAAAGGCAGGAGAGTGGTCAGGTACTGTTGTCTCTCAAGTGGCGAGCTGCGCACACAATCGCAGTGTTGTACAGCTTGTTTCATCACCTTTGCGAAGTTGCCGCTCTCTCCGGCTCCCGGAGACGAAGAAGCTGCTTCTTCGCGCAAAGACGATTCTGCCGCTCACAGTGCTCTGCTGTGTGCGCCTTCTGCCGAAAGAAGCCCGGGAGCGGTGCTTAGCTCTGCAGAGCACCGTACCTTCGTCTTTAGCCTCTCTTCTCGTCTACATCTTAGCAAAAAGCTTTTCCTCTCTGTCTGGCAAGGAGAAACTGTGCCAGCACAGAAAACATCTCCCATCGTCTTCTAGAGGCTGCACGGAGGTCTGCCGAGTGTTTTGCAAGAAGAGAAAGAAAGTTGTCCAAAACAGCTTGCAATCGAATGTTCATGTGAATAGAAAAGGCAGGAGAGTGGTCAGGTACTGTTTTCTCTCAGTTGGCCCGCTGCGCACACAATCGCAGTGTTGTACAGCTTGTTTCATCACCTTTGCGAAGTTTCCACTCTCTCCGGCTCCCGGAGACGAAGAAGCTGCTTCTTCGCGCAAAGACGATTCTGCCGCTCACAGTGCTCTGCGGTGTGCGCCCTCTGCCGAAAGACGCCCGGGAGCGGTGCTTAGCTCTGCAGAGCACCGTACCTTCGTCTTTAGCCTCTCTTCTCGTCTACATCTTAGCAAAAAGCTTTTCCACTCTGTCTGGCAAGGAGAAACTGTGCCAGCACAGAAAACATCTCCCATCGTGTTCTAGAGGCTGCACGCAGGTCTGCCGAGTGTTTTGCAAGAAGAGAAAGAAAGTTGTCCAAAACAGCTTGCAATCGAATGTTCATCTGAATAGAAAAGGCAGGAGAGTGGTCAGGTACTGTTTTCTCTCAGTTGGCACGCTGCGCACACAATCGCAGTGTTGTACAGCTTGTTTCATCACCTTTGCGAAGTTGCCGCTCTCTCCGGCTCCCGGAGACGAAGAAGCTGCTTCTTCGCGCAAAGACGATTCTGCCGCTCACAGTGCTCTGCGGTGTGCGCCTTCTGCCGAAAGAGCCCCGGGAGCTGTGCTTAGCTCTGCAGAGCACCGTACCTTCGTCTTTAGCCTCTCTTCTCGTCTACATCTTAGCAAAAAGCTTTTCCACTCTGTCTGGCAAGGAGAAACTGTGCCAGCACAAAAAACATCTCCCATCGTGTTCTAGAGGCTGCACGCAGGTCTGCCGAGTGTTTTGCAAGAAGAGAAAGAAAGTTGTCCAAAACAGCTTGCAATCGAATGTTCATGTGAATAGAAAAGGCAGGAGAGTGCTCAGGTACTGTTTTCTCTCAAGTGGCGAGCTGCACACACAATCGCAGTGTTGTACAGCTTGTTTCATCACCTTTGCGAAGTTGCCGCTCTCTCCGGCTCCCGGAGACGAAGAAGCTGCTTCTTCGCGCAAAGACGATTCTGCCGCTCACAGTGCTCTGCGGTGTGCGCCTTCTGCCGAAAGAGGTCCGGGAGCGGTGCTTAGCTCTGCAGAGCACCGTACCTTCGTCTTTAGCCTCTCTTCTCGTCTACATCTTAGCAAAAAGCTTTTCCACTCTGTCTGGCAAGGAGAAACTGTGCCAGCACAGAAAACATCTCCCATCGTCTTCTAGAGGCTGCACGGAGGTCTGCCGAGTGTTTTGCAAGAAGAGAAAGAAAGTTGTCCAAAACAGCTTGCAATCGAATGTTCATGTGAATAGAAAAGGCAGGAGAGTGGTCAGGTACTGTTTTCTCTCAGTTGGCAAGCTGCGCATACAATCGCAGTGTTGTACAGCTTGTTTCATCACCTTTGCGAAGTTGCCGCTCTCTCCGGCTTCCGGAGACGAAGAAGCTGCTTCTTCGCGCAAAGACAATTCTGCCGCTCACAGTGCTCTGCTGTGTGCGCCTTCTGCCGAAAGAAGCCCGGGAGCGGTGTTTAGCTCTGCAGAGCACTGTACCTTCGTCTTTAGCCTCTCTTCTCGTCTACATCTTAGCAAAAAGCTTTTCCACTCTGTCTGGCAAGGAGAAACTGTGCCAGCACAGTAAACATCTCCCATCGTGTTCTAGAGGCTGCACGGAGGTCTGCCGAGTGTTTTGCAAGAAGAGAAAGAAAGTTGTCCAAAACAGCTTGCAATCGAATGTTCATGTGAATAGAAAAGGCAGGAGAGTGGTCAGGTACTGTTTTCTCTCACTTGGCAAGCTGCGCACACAATCGCAGTGTTGTACAGCTTGTTTCATCACCTTTGCGGAGTTGCCGCTCTCTCCGGCTCCCGGAGACGAAGAAGCTGCTTCTTCGCGCAAAGACGATTCTGCCGCTCACAGTGCTCTGCGGTGTGCGCCTTCTGCCGAAAGAGGCCCGGGAGCTGTGCTTGGCTCTGAGAAGCACCATACGTGCTTCTTTAGCCGCTCTTCTCGTCTACATCTTAGCAAAAAGCTTTTCCACTCTGTCTGGCAAGGAGAAACTGTGCCAGCACAAAAAACATCTCCCATCGTGTTCTAGAGGCTGCACGGAGGTCTGCCGAGTGTTTTGCAAGAAGAGAAAGAAAGTTGTCCAAAACAGCTTGCAATCGAATGTTCATGTGAATAGAAAAGGCAGGAGAGTGGTCAGGTACTGTTTTCTCTCACTTGGCAAGCTGCGCACACAATCGCAGTGTTGTACAGCTTGTTTCATCACCTTTGCGAAGTTGCCGCTCTCTCCGGCTCCCGGAGACGAAGAAGCTGCTTCTTCGCGCAAAGACGATTCTGCCGCTCACAGTGCTCTGCGGTGTGCGCCTTCTGCCGAAAGAGGTCCGGGTGCGGTGCTTAGCTCTGCAGAGCACCGTACCTTCGTCTTTAGCCTCTCTTCTCGTCTACATCTTAGCAAAAAGCTTTTCCACTCTGTCTGGCAAGGAGAAACTGTGCCAGCACAGAAAACATCTCCCATCGTGTTCTAGAGGCTGCACGCAGGTCTGCCGAGTGTTTTGCAAGAAGAGAAAGAAAGTTGTCCAAAACAGCTTGCAATCGAATGTTCATGTGAATAGAAAAGGCAGGAGAGTGGTCAGGTACTGTTTTCTCTCAAGTGGCGAGCTGCGCACACAATCGCAGTGTTGTACAGCTTGTTTCATCACCTTTGCGAAGTTGCCGCTCTCTCCGGCTCCCGGAGACGAAGAAGCTGCTTCTTCGCGCAAAGACGATTCTGCCGCTCACAGTGCTCTGCTGTGTGCGCCTTCCACCGAAAGAAGCCCGGGAGCGGTGCTTAGCTCTGCAGAGCACCGTACCTTCGTCTTTAGCCTCTCTTCTCGTCTACATCTTAGCAAAAAGCTTTTCCACTCTGTCTGGCAAGGAGAAACTGTGCCAGCACAGAAAACATCTCCCATCGTCTTCTAGAGGCTCCACGGAGGTCTGCCGAGTGTTTTGCAAGAAGAGAAAGAAAGTTGTCCAAAACAGCTTGCAATCGAATGTTCATGTGAATAGAAAAGGCAGGAGAGTGGTCAGGTACTGTTTTCTCTCAGTTGGCACGCTGCGCACACAATCGCAGTGTTGTACAGCTTGTTTCATCACCTTTGCGAAGTTTCCACTCTCTCCGGCTCCCGGAGACGAAGAAGCTGCTTCTTCGCGCAAAGACGATTCTGCCGCTCACAGTGCTCTGCGGTGTGCGCCTTCTGCCGAAAGAGGCCCGGGAGCGGTGCTTAGGTCTGCAGAGCACCGTACCTTCGTCTTTAGCCTCTCTTCTCGTCTACATCTTAGCAAAAAGCTTTTCCACTCTGTCTGGCAAGGAGAAACTGTGCCAGCACAGAAAACATCTCCCATCGTGTTCTAGAGGCTGCACGGAGGTCTGCCGAGTGTTTTGCAAGAAGAGAAAGAAAGTTGTCCAAAACAGCTTGCAATCGAATGTTCATGTGAATAGAAAAGGCAGGAGAGTGGTCAGGTACTGTTTTCTCTCAGTTGGCAAGCTGCGCATACAATCGCAGTGTTGTACAGCTTGTTACATCACCTTTGCGAAGTTGCCGCTCTCTCCGGCTCCCGGAGACGAAGAAGCTGCTTCTTCGCGCAAAGACGATTCTGCCGCTCACAGTGCTCTGCTGTGTGCGCCTTCTGCCGAAAGAGTCCCGGGAGCGGTGCTTAGCTCTGCAGAGCACCGTACCTTCGTCTTTAGCCTCTCTTCTCGTCTACATCTTAGCAAAAAGCTTTTCCACTCTGTCTGGCAAGGAGAAACTGTGCCAGCACAGAAAACATCTCCCATCGTCTTCTAGAGGCTCCACGGAGGTCTGCCGAGTGTTTTGCAAGAAGAGAAAGAAAGTTGTCCAAAACAGCTTGCAATCGAATGTTCATGTGAATAGAAAAGGCAGGAGAGTGGTCAGGTACTGTTTTCTCTCAGTTGGCACGCTGCGCACACAATCGCAGTGTTGTACAGCTTGTTTCATCACCTTTGCGAAGTTTCCACTCTCTCCGGCTCCCGGAGACGAAGAAGCTGCTTCTTCGCGCAAAGACGATTCTGCCGCTCACAGTGCTCTGCGGTGTGCGCCTTCTGCCGAAAGAGGTCCGGGAGCGGTGCTTAGCTCTGCAGAGCACCGTACCTTCGTCTTTAGCCTCTCTTCTCGTCTACATCTTAGCAAAAAGCTTTTCCACTCTGTCTGGCAAGGAGAAACTGTGCCAGCACAGAAAACATCTCCCATCGTGTTCTAGAGGCTGCACGGAAGTCTGCCGAGTGTTTGCAAGAAGAGAAAGAAAGTTGTCCAAAACCAGCTTGCAATCGAATGTTCATGTGAATAGAAAAGGCAGGAGAGTGGTCAGGTACTGTTTTCTCTCAGTTGGGACGCTGCGCACACAATCGCAGTGTTGTACAGCTTGTTTCATCACCTTTGCGAAGTTGCCGCTCTCTCCGGCTCCCGGGGACGCAGAAGCTGCTTCTTCGCGCAAAGACGATTCTGCCGCTCACAGTGCTCTGCGGTGTGCGCCCTCTGCCGAAAGAAGCCCGGGAGCGGTGCTTAGCTCTGCAGAGCACCGTACCTTCGTCTTTAGCCTCTCTTCTCGTCTACATCTTAGCAAAAAGCTTTTACACTCTGTCTGGCAAGGAGAAACTGTGCCAGCACAGAAAACATCTCCCATCGTGTTCTAGAGGCTGCACGGAGGTCTGCCGAGTGTTTTGCAAGAAGAGAAAGAAAGTTGTCCAAAACAGCTTGCAATCGAATGTTCATGTGAATAGAAAAGGCAGGAGAGTGGTCAGGTACTGTTTTC